>NW_027209059.1:0-35566 GCF_027789765.1 Dendropsophus ebraccatus
CTTTTAGAGGATAAGGCCGGTTGTACCCTTCTCCCCTGTGTCAGTGTCCTGTCGGGTTGCTGCAGGGTCCCTTGGGAATTGTCACAGGCGGTCAGAGTGGTGTAGTAACCCTCTCGAATAGTGGTAGCCCAGCCAACCACAGATAGGGGAAATGTCCCAAGGTTGAGGTATAGTGCTGTGCAGGTGTAGCGAGTAATCACAAACCCAGTAATAATGTTGACTTGATTTACTCTTTGCAGATGTGCAGCAGGTAATACAACAATCTTCAAGTACAACTTGATACAGTTCCAATAAATACACATACATAGAACCACCAGATGTCATGATTGTGCATAAACCTGGTGTGAACTGGGCCTGGCTTTTGCATTTATGTGACACACCCAATTGCTTCTCTGCAATGCAATGCAGGAGTTAACCAGAGCTCTGCAAAGATTACTGCAGCTGAGCGGGCTTCTTGACTGATTTGTTCCTCTGCCTTTCTGGAGCCTGGAAGATCAGAGCGCCGATTCAATGAGGATCCGGATAAAGCTCTGGTCAGCATAAAACTAAGCTGAAGGTCCCCTTCAGAGCTGGCTATTAGGTTAATACCTGGTCCCAGCTCCCCCCTGTCTATTTCTGCGTTTCTGTCCTAACTCCCTTTGCTTGCTTGTTTGTTACCTGACCTCTGGCTTTGACTTTAGACTATCCGACTGATACTTGTTTTTGTACGCGCTGCCCAACTGGTTTTGACCCTTGCTAGTTTACTATCCGATATCGGTTTGTCTGTCTGTCTCTCGTTCTGTGTGCACGTACCCAGTGTAGAGAATGTCATTGTGGTTGGCTGTGCTGCCTAGGGCCGTTTGAGGCAAGTAGGTAGGGACAGTTGGGGGTTCAGTTTCAGGGCTCACTGTCATGTCGTGTCCTACTTGCCCCGTCCTGACACCAGATCTGTGAGATAAGTGCTGAGTAGTATGTAGGAGAGTTTATAAGGTTGTACTGAGGTAGTAGAGAGGAGGGTGCCGTGAGAGTCTTAATCCAATTAGTAATACGCTCTGCTGGGAGGTTGGAGTGCTTAGAAGAATACTTGTAGAATAATAATAAGAAGAAAATAAATAACCTGTGCCTGTGGCTTGACCTTTCCTATAGTCTTCACACCCCCTTCTGCCCACTAGCTTTGGCTGAACCATTCTGATGGGTGACACAGGCCCCAAACCCTTTTACCTGGGTTGAGCGGAATGGTTAGCGTTCCTAAGTACATCGACTTTATGCAACTTTGCTCCATCTGGATCAGTTCCTAGCTCTTTGGCTTTTTGCGGAGACTGTCCTGCATTGTAATGACTCCTAGTCCTCGGCGGGGGTTGAGGTTATCTGTAGGCTAGTCCTCTCCTGAAGGGCTTAGCAGCACATCATAATAATAGGCGTTCTTTCTCCTTCAAAGCTCAGCTAGGACTCCCCCTCACCCAAGGGACTAACTGTCCATGGCGTAACACACCTTGAGGAAAAGGCTGGACGTTAATAAAGGCACAGCATGGGTTATTAAGCACAGTACTTTTAAAGATTACCAATAACAAGGATAATGGGAACAGTGCAGAAGGCAACATTCCAATTGTCCATAATGCAAATAACTGGTCATCAAGATTCCTTGAGAGCAACATATGCACAGGTAAGTAAGTGCATTGTTGTCCATGGCTTAACAAAATCCCTAACTATCTAAGCTAACTTTGACTACACTACTTATTACTATGGGGAGAAATAAATCAGGGGCCTAAATCGAGGGGCAAACTAAACAAACACCAGGTCATGGAACTGAGATGGAGGTTGACACTTTGTGGATGTTGTGGATCTCCTCGGCTGAAGATGGTCTTCTTGAGAGATGCCAGAGTCAATTTGGTGGCTTTCTGCCAGACTTTGGGTGGAAGGGTCATTTGGGCACCTTGGTGGTGAACAGGGAGCCTCTGCCAGACTTTGACTTGGATTTGGACTGTAGGGCAGGTAGATAGGCTCTGCATTCAGCAGAACTTTTCTAATTAAGGGTAGGCGAATCGGAGCTGGTGGTTCCGTAACAACTTCAATGGTTACTATTTTCCGTTGCAGGTCCCGGCCGCTACAGGTTTCAATCTGGTACGGTGAACGCTCATGGGAGCTTTCCCTGTTTTCTGGTTTGGTACACTCCAGTGGTTCCCTGGAGAATTGCAATGACACGGTAGGGATCCTCTTCCCTAAATGGATCGAGTTTTTCCCGTGCGGTGGCCATCTTTCAGAAGAATATTTGTTGAACTGACTATCTAGACAGAAAACAGTCATAATTGCACCACAATTCGAATAGTGGGGCTGCACGGTGGTTAGGCTGGACCTGTCATCCACATAAAAAACAGAGAGATAAAAGCTACTAGTTCACTGGTGAGGTGATCTAGATGCAACCATCAGCGCAACTCACTAAAATTGATACACACAGATTCCACTGACAATGAGTGAGTGTAGTGTGTAAGTAGGGTATATCATATAATAATGACCTATAAACAATACAAGGCTAGATCCATCAGCAGAAATCACGCCAATCCGTCAGCCTGAGGAACAACAAAAATCACCTCGCCATCTCCAGCATAGCAATACACGTCAGTGCTTGTAACTGGGTGATTGGAGCAAGTGCCGATTAGATGAGTTCATACAGAGACGGTGCGCAGCGATCGATGACAGAAGGTAAATTGTTGTTGGTATGTTGGGCACTGGATACAGTGGTTGGTAGAGATGTTTCCACCCAGAACTCAAGTCCCAGGACAGGCGGTATAGTGGTCGGTAAGCAGGCACGCCCCGGCCGGCAGCGTGCACCATAAAAACTTCCGCCTGTAGGTCTTTTGATGTCACAGACGCAAGGTAAGGAGGCCATTGAAGACTTTTGGCCTTTGGGCTCGTCGAAAGACAAATTTGGGTTTGTTAGGTAAGCGTTCTCCTATAATAATCATAGTAGAACGCTTACCTAACAAACCCAAATTTGTCTTTTGACAAGCCCAAAGGATCACCTCATTAGTGGCCCCCACTGTGAAAATACAAACTGGAATTAGTAGCAACAATACACTTACAAAATAAGGAGGCTTTTATCTGTGTAAAACCTGCCAAGCATGTGTTTTAGGAGGGACACCAAGAATTGTCTCTACCTTCAAATGACACCCACATCTTTTTGTAACAAGACTACCATAACCTGTAACACAAAAGGTGCCATCTGCGCCATTGGATGTCCACAGTGGTAAACTATATATTGGGCGAACCATTAGACCACTTAAAGTAGATGGTCAGAACAGAAAGGGCTGCTTAAATCGTCCATTATCAGCACACTTTAGAGAAAACACAATGGCACATGACCCAAAAGGTACTTCATTTTTTGGTGTTGAGATCATTAAAAAGGATAAAAGGAGGGGCGACTTTATCAAAAAGATGTCAAGAACAGAGTCCAGATGGATTTTTTGATATGAATACATTGGCCCCAAATGGTCTGAATGGGGAGATTGAGTTTTTTTGCATTATATAGTGCCCAATACAGGGGACCTCCCCTCTTGAACCGTATTAAGAGTGACATAGGACTCCCTTTCATTATATATGACTAAGATTCCGCTACACTATTGTTCTTATTATCTTCATCATATTTATCAAATTGGGAGTTCTTTTATTCTTTACACGTGATATATTGTATACACATCCGCATATGTATATTTTTACATAAGTATTATATATATTTTATATAATAGCTCCTTTTAATACATTTTTGATAGTTCATGATTTTTATATTCTTTATTTTCTTTATTTTTATATTTTTTTTATTTTTATTATCAGTATTTTTATTAATTATTAAATAAATAAAATTTCTTATATAACATATTTTATGAAACACATACATTTATTTATACATATTTAGTTTAGGGCAGTGCTTCTCAATTCCAGTCCTCAGGCCTCACCAAACAGGTCATGTTTTGAGGATTTCCCATACAAAGAAACAGCTGTGATAATACCTGATGGGCTGAGTATAATTATATCACCTGTGAAATACTAAGGAAATCCTCAAAACATGACCTGTTGGTGAGTCCTGAGGACTGGAATTGAAAAGCACTGGTTTAGGGAATGAGAGTTGAAACACATGCTTCCAGATACTGCATTTAATCTGTGAAATAAAAGACAATTATCAGAGAAGAAAACCACAGTTCATCTAATGTTACGTGGAAACTGAATGAATGGCAAAGAAAGGGTTAACCAGCCATATTGGTTGGATAAGAAGAGATTAATCAGCCATATTGAATGGACCAGAAAGGATCAATCAGCCATTTCGGATAAGAGACAGAGTCAAGACCAGGTTATAAAAGGAGGATAACATACCTACGGACCTACGCAAGACCTACGGGTGGAAGTTTTTTTTTATGGTGCACGCTGCTGGCCAGAGCGTGCCCCCTTAACAACCAGGGCCGGATTAAGGTTGGTGGAGGCCCCAGGCAACAATTTTGTTGGAGGCCCCCCACTCCAACTTCCCCCCAAAAATTAAACTATACTGAGATCTATACAGATGGCAGCTTACTGTAGGCGACTTAGCACAGACCCCTCCTCGCTCCTGGCTGTATGGCTAAGCATCCTCCTCTGTTATACACGTGATGGTCACTAGAGGCTGCAGTGCAGAGGAAGATGACAGGCCTAGACGACCAGGAGCAGGGAGGGCTGACTATCTGGGTGTGTTCTCACATTGTTGTTTGTGTTAATAACGCAATGTGAGAACCAGCACTTGACAAAATACTGGAAAAAAAATGTAATTCAGTAACTTAGAGGTGACGTCTTCTTTGATCTGAGGCGATCGCTCTCCGTTTCCTCTCTATCTTGCCCAGACCTCCATTATGATTTCTTCAAGCTGAAATTCATCTCTTCAGAACCTGTCAGACAAACATATTAGACTCCACACATTTCCAGCAACTTCCTTCCCTTTTTCCCACCCATAGGCTTTCATACAGTAGTAACTCTGCTGTTTGGTGTCATGTGCAGTAAAGTAAGGTTTGTGGGTCCCGTGCTGTGCCCTCCATATAGTAAAAATGCCCTCTGTCCCCATAGTAATGCCCCCTGCCATGCCCCCATAGTAATGTCCCCCGCTCTGCCCCCATAGTAATGTCCCCTGCCCCCCATAGTAATGTCCCCTGCCCCCCATAGTAATGTCCCCTGCCCCCATAGTAATGTCCTCTGCTCTGCCCCATAGTAATGTCCCATGCCCCCATAGTAATGTCCCTTGCTCTGCCCCCATAGTAATGTTCCCTGCTGTCCCATAGTAATGCCCCATAGTAGATGCCCCCTGCTCTGCCCCCATAGAAATGCCCCCTTCTCAACCCCTATAGTAATGTCCCCTGCTCTCCCTCAACACAAGAAAATAAAAACATTAAATCATACTCACCTAATCCAGGCAGGGGACGGGTCCTCTTCTCCCTCCTGTCTTCTCCCTTGTGTGCGCTGTGGGGATCTACCAGCAGGCACGATGGCGTCATTGCTCTGTGCCTGCTGGGTAGATCACATCCACACAGGGTTGAGACTAGAATTGAATTGCAAGAAGCAGGTCCTCCCCCTGGAGTCTGTATTCTAGCTTGTTCACCTTAGAGAAGGCTAGAATGAAGTTGCTAGGAGTTGCCAGACATTATTTCAATCAGGAGGCATTACATGAGGTATACCGGGGGGAACTACAACTCCCAGCATGTCCAGCCTGTTATTATGGGAGATCAGAGGACATTACAGGAGGAGGTATAAGAGGACTACAACTCCCAGCCTAGCCAGCCTGTTATTATGTGAGATCAGAGGACATTACAGGAGGAGATATACTGTAACAGGACGACAACTCCCAGCATGTCCAGCCTGGTATTATGGGAGATCAGAGGACATTACAGGAGGAGGTATGAGGACTACAACTCCCAGCATGTCCAGCCTATTATTATGGGAGATCAGAGGACATTACAGGAGATTTAAGAGGAGGACTACAGCTCCCAGCATGTCCAGCCTGTTATTATGGGAGATCCGAGGACATTACAGGAGGATGTGTGAGGACTACAACTCCCAGCATGTCCAGCCTGTTATTATGGGAGATCAGAGGACATTACAGGAGGAGCTATGAGGACTATAACTCCCAGCATGTCCAGCCTGTTATTATGGGAGTTCAAAGGACATTACAGGAGGAGATATTAGAGGAGGACTACATTTCCCAGCATACAGAGGGGAGGTATAAGTGAGCCCCGCACCCTCATTTTCACATGACAATGATCACAGGTCCTTCATCCACCAGCATCCTCTCCCGTTCTCAGCCTCGCCCCTTATGACGTAACCCAGGTCCTTCCCCATCGCTCTGCTGCAGACACGGCAGGTCCTTTACACCTCCTTCTAACAACTCCATTCTAGCATTTACCATCCACGCAGTGCTGCGGAGAGAGGGAGGGAGGGCCACCCCGGAGTCAGGGTCGGCAGCACCCGCCCCCCCGGGTGTCAGCGATGCCGACCCTGAGTCCGGGGGGATGGTGATGCGGTGGGCGTCTGGCTCACTGCTGGGGGCCCCTTGAGCGGTTGTGGGCCCGGCACTTGCCTGAGCAAGCCGGGTGCTGATGCCGGCCCTGAGATGCACCAGCCTGAACCCGGAAATCTGCTTCCGGGTTCGAGCTGGTGGGGGCCCCTATGTGGTGGGGGCCCCGCGGCACGTGCCCCGGGTGCCCTCCCTTTAATCCGGCCCTGTGTAGGGTACCATATAGGCGTAGTTACTGTGTGGGGCGCTATTATGAAGGGAAAACTACTGTGTGGGGGCTCAATGTTCAGGAGGCACTATTATTGTGGTGTGCATTATAAACAGGACATTTGTACAAATAAAGGATGCTGAAAAAGTGCAGAGTTTAAGATATTTGTCCAGCAGTGTTTCTCCAGAGAGGTGTCATGGCTGTCTAGGCCGGAAGGAAAAAAAAAAAAGTAAAGTTAACGACTGGGCGTAATATTGGTCATTGTGTGGTGTCCCACCAGTCTGCCGATCTTAAGGGCAGCAAGGAGATTTCTCCTGTTGTCGCACACCACCTTACTTGGTGCCAGGTTCTTAGCACGGTGTGGTCGGTGTGAGTGTGCAGATCCCTCCACAGCTCTTGACCTGTGTTTTGACGGTCTCCAAGACAAATGAATTTAAGAACGGCCTGGTTTCTCTTAGCACATGATGCTACCTGTCGAGGTTTGGGATCCTGGCTGTGCACCATCCCAGCAGTTTTGGAGATTGTCGACGGAGACCCAGAGGTAGTGTCAGCCACCAAAGTCCCCCAGTGAGCAGCCAGGGCAGGGACAGCTTTTCTTGCAAAGAAATGCCTGCTAGGCATCTGATACTGGGGACATGCCAGGGCCAGAAGATGGCGGAAGCCATCTGTGTCCACCAGGCAGAAAGGCAACATATCCAACGCTAACAGCCTGCAATGCCGACATTAAGTTTTTTGGCTTTGGGATGGTTGGGGTGAAAGCGTTTCTTATGCTCCCACACCTGGTACACAGAAGGCTGGCTGCTGGACTGGCAGCCGTACGGCGTGCAGGTCACACTGGTGGTAGGAGAAGGTGTAAGCCGTGTTGGTGGTGGTGGGGAGCGGCAGACAGTATCTTTGAGTGAAGATGGTGCTTGGTCGTGCTACATCGTCAGAAGAGGGCCGCTTTGGCTTGGAAGTGGAGGAGGAGTAGGCAGATGATGTCACGGTAGTTGGAAGCCCAGGACCTGTGTGGCCTTTTTTCTCTGAGCGACTATTCAACAGCAATTCATGCTTTCCCTGCATGTGCCTGTTCATGCTCGTGATACTTAAACACTTTTCATTGTTTCCTCTACTGACGCGTTGCCGGCAAATACGACATATCACCTCAGTCGGAGAATCAGAGGCTTAATCAAAAAAGGCCAAGGCTTCATAGGTTTGGGACCTCTTAGATGGCGAAAAGCTAGTGCCGGTCTCCCCGCTGCCACCACTGACCACGGCTGGCGCAGTAATATCAGCGGGCTTGTGCGACTGCCCTCTCCCTTTCTTAGGTCGGACCCGCACTGTAACTACCTCATCCTCCTTATCCTTCAATGATGATGCCCTAGGCAGCTGTCGCTCCAAAGACCACTTTGGATCCGCAATGTAATCATCATCAGTATCGTCATGAAAGGTGACTTCCTTTCCTCTATCTGACTACATCCTCAAACTGCAGGCTAGAAGCCACAGGTACTTTCAGGCATTGCTGACCGCTCTGTATTTCTGACGACAGACCAGCTTCCTGATCCTCCTCTGGGGGCATCAGCAACTGGGCGTCAGAGCAGACAAAATCATCCTCTTTGGCCTCTTGATCTTTGAACCGCCTTCTGACCCCAACTGCATTGTGTGGTCAAAGAGCTCTTCAGAATCTGGATTATTTTCAGTGGCCTGTAAATTAGGTAGGGGACATTCTACTCATGTTTGCTTCCAGTTGGACTGACGATGACATTTATGGCCGTGACCTGAGAGGAAGAGGAGGTTCAAAGCGCTTGATTCAGGGTCCGATAACCACTGAAGAACAGATTGAATAAGGCGCAAAGGAAACCTAGCAAGAGAGGAGAGGCCTGACTGTCCTGCTACTGACTATGTTCTCGCTTGTATGTTGGCCAGAGCACTGGAAGCAGTGCCTTGTGCACTACCTCTATCTCCCCTCTCTTCAGCTCATATTGCTCGCCTACCACCTCTGGTTCTCACCATGTTCACAAGATAGATATAAAATCTTAGATAGAAGATACAACAAAAAAAAAAAAACTCAACAGATCTACCGATAAATCCACGTACACAAATCAGATATACGATTAATTACTCGGTATAACAGATGTGAAGTATTCCGTATTTTTTTATGACCGACAAAGAGCGTATGTCACCTAATAGGAAAACCACTGTATCACTGAACAAATACACGTACACAAATGAGATGTACATTTAACCCTTAGACGACCCAGGGCGTATAGTTACGCCATGGAAGTCTGTCCCGAGACGACCTAGGGCGTAACTGTACGCCCTGGGTGTTTCTCCCGCTATGAAGCGTGCTCCGGAGCGGAGCGCGCTTCATAGCAGGTGGGGGCCGGCTGCAATCAGCAGCCGGGACCTCACCGGTAATGACACGCTGCAGCGATCGCGCTGCCGCGTGTCATTAACTCCTTAAACGCCGCGATCGCGGCGCGACCGCGGCGTTTAAGTGTAAGTGACAGGGGGAGTCCCCTGTCACTTACCGATTGGGACCCCCGCAGTGTGACTGCGGGGGTCCCGATCGGTAAAACGGGCCGCTGGAGGTCTCTCACCTGCCTCCGTGCGGTCCGATCGGCGCTCTGGTCACTGAGCCTGCACAGGCAGGCTCAATGAGCAGATCGCCGATAACACTGATCAATGCTATGCCTATGGCATAGCATTCATCAGTGTAAAAATCCAAGTAGTGAATGTAAAAGTCCCCCAAAGGACTTCAAATGTGTAAAAAAAAAAAAAGTTAAAAACACTAACACACTACCCCAAAACCCCTCCCCCAAATAAAAGTTGAAATCACCCCCTTTCCCATTATATAAATAAAACATATAAAAATAAATAAATAGATAAACATATAATATACCGTAGCGTGCGTAATTGTCCGAT
The DNA here is from genome assembly GCF_027789765.1 of Dendropsophus ebraccatus. NCBI lineage: Eukaryota > Metazoa > Chordata > Amphibia > Anura > Hylidae > Dendropsophus > Dendropsophus ebraccatus. The sequence goes on from NW_027209059.1 coordinate 9,615, forward strand.
CTATTAAAATATAACAAGCGTCATTGCGAACGGTAAACGGCGTACACGAAAAGAGGGAAAAAAGTGCGCGGATTACCGATTTTATGTTACATTATATATATAAAAAAAATTAATAAAAAGTGATCAAAACGTCCGATCTTCACAAATATGGTATTAATAAAAACTAGAGATCATGGCGGAAAAAATGACACCCCATACAGCCCCGTAGGTGAAAAATAAAACCGTTATAAGCGTCACAATAGTCCCATTTTATTTATAATTAATTGCCAAAAAAAAAGGATTTCATTTAAAAAAAATATATAACATTAGAGAATCTGCGTAAACCTGCATATGGTTGTGTTCGGACTGACCTATAGAGTAATGGTATCATGTCGCTTTTACCATATAGTGCATTACGTAGACACAGGAACCCCCCAAACGTTACCATATTGCATTCTTTTTTGCGATTTCACCAATTTATATCTTCATAAATAATATATTTGGAATTCCATCATACATGTTATGGGAAAATGAATGACGCCGTTACACAGTACAACTATTCCTGTAACAAATAAGCCCTTACATGGCCTGTAGATAAAAAACTGGAAGTGCTGGAGCTCTTAGAAGGGGAGGAGGGAAAAACGGAAACACTAAGATCAAAATTTGCACGGTCCACTGGGTCATTTTGGGCCTGGTCCTCAAAGGGTTAATTACTGTATAACAGATGTCAAGTATTTAGGTATCTGGCAGGCCAGCTTCAGGAGTGCGGGGCACAGTCACACCAGTGATAGCTACTATGGTCTTGAGCACCACAGTCCAGAAGGGCGCCAGATGTGGGCAGCCCCACCAAATGTGAGTCATGGTGCCTTCACCCACTCGCAGCCCCAACAGGTGTCAGGGACCAAAGGGTACCATCTATGGAGAGATGTTGGGACCCTGTACCACTGGGTCAACATCTTATAACAAGTTTCTTGTGCTTTGGTGGCAATTGTAGCTTTGTGGGTCAGGTAGAAACACTTGGCCCACTGAGGCTCCGTAAATTTTCCCAAGTATTTCGTATTTTTGGTGACGGACAGAGGTCCTTTTTTAGCTTATAGGAATACAGCTGTAATCACTTAACAAATGCACATACTGAAATGAGATGTACGTTTAATTACTGTATAACAGATGTCAAGTATTTGTATTTTTAGTAGACAGAAGAGGTTTTTTTAGCTTATAGGATTACAGCTGTAATCACTAAACAAATGCACATACACAAATGAGATGTAAGTTTAATTACTGTATAACAGCTGTGAGCAGACCAAAATACACTATTGGGCACTATGTATAAATTGGCAAATCCAATATGCAGCCTGCAATACCAAAGTTAAAGCGGCACTATCAGCAGGTTCTGCTGAGAGAACCTGCTGATATGCCGCAGAAGGCCTTTACCATAGGAGTATATTGCTGTTATAACCACGCCTCTGAGCATCTGCATTCTTTATAAATCTGCTAATTGCCCCTGTGCAAATATAGGGCTTAAGAGCATTTGGGGCGTGGCCTGGGTCCGGGAGCATCACTCCGTCCCGCCCAGTCCATCCCCATCTGTACCGCCCCCTTCCCCGTCCTGATCAGCCCGCCCCCTCCCGTCCAGCCAGCATCCCGTCCTCACTGCCCAGCCAGCATCCCCCGTCCTGCTCAGCCCGCCCTCCCTGCCCAGCCAGCATCCCCCGTCCTGCTCAGCCCGCCCTCCCAGCATACCCCGTCCTGCTCAGCCCGCCCTCCCCGCCCAGCCAGCATACCCCGTCCTGCTCAAAGTGCCCCCTCTCATGCCATTAGTATGACACTGCCGATCAGGAGCCCAGGACAGTAGGGTGCTCACTCACTGCCACAGTGTGCAAATGGCAGGAGTGTGATCAGCGCTGGGAGCCTGGGTTGAGCTGGATGGTAAAGTTCAGTCCAGGCTCCTAGCGCTAATTGCGTTTTTGCTATCTGCAAACTATAGCAGTGAGCAGCCTACTGTCCTGGGGTCCTGATCGGTATTCAAGCGCCAGAAGAGTGTCCCCCGCACTGTCCCAGGCAGGGAGGGGGCAGACCAAGCTGGTGGGTCTTTTTCTTGATGTCGTGAGGCTTTCATAACAGTCATGGGTCTCCTCTGCTGGAGATTGTTATATAAGAGCAGACTAAATGGATCTGGTGGTGATTTTCTCCAATGTTCTATGTTTTTAAGGCTGTGTTCACACATTGCATTTATTATTTGTTTTTGCAGCAATATTGTTGCAGTTTCAATGAAGTTTCTACATAAATGGTGCAGTTTTACCGCAACTAGATAAATCATTATAAAGTAGCACAATTTTACCTAGCTGAGATTGAGGCAAAATGGCTTGAAAAATCTCAACAAAAATGCTATGTGTGAACACAGCTAGGGGCTGTCACGTCCGGGGCAGGGAAGAGTGAGCCCTATCTGAACCCAGACCCCTATCCCTACCTGCTTGGACGACCTGCCCTAAACAGCAGTCCCCAACTGGGCGGCGTTCCCTACACTGGCTAAGTGCAGGAGGGGAGATGAAACAGTACAACTCTGGAGGAAGCAAGGGCAACAACAAAAACAGGAGAACTACAAGTCCCAGCAGACCTAACCATTAAGGCTAGACAAAGGAGAAAGATAAACCAAATACCAACAAGCCAGGTCAAACCAGGAAGTCACGTCATACACAGAATCACAACCCAGAAGTACCACAAGTCCAAGCCAGAAGTCAAACAGAGAAAGCAGTCCAGGGAAACAAAGAACAAACCAAACAAGCCGAGTCAGAACCAGGAGGTCACGTCAAATCCAAAAGGCAAGTCCACAATATAGATGAAGAGGTCAAACACAGAAAGGAGCACACAATAAACACACGAGCCAGCCAAAAGACTTGATCACGGGCGAGGCATGGAAGCCTCCACCTGCTTAAATCAGAGCAGGGAGGGAGTAAGGAGGGAGCATCAGCTCTGATTGGACCGGCGTCTCTGTACTCTGACAGGCTGAACAGCATGCCTGTCAGACAGTCCAGACGCCTCCCCCCTTTCCAGCTGGTGTGCTGAGAGAGCAGTGGAGGCATCAGCAGGTATGTTCATAACAGTGGCGTAACTACCACAGTATCATTATTATTATTATTTATTTATAAAGCGCCCTTAACCCCTAGCTGCACCAGGATGTTACTGAACGTCCTGGCGCCATTAGGGCCACCCCGCTCTGAACTGCTGCGATCTCGGTTGCTATATGCAGCCTGGGACCGCGGCTATTAGCGGCACGGTCCCATTGCCATGCCCGCTGATTAAGTATTTAGATGCAGCTTTCAAAGTTGACAGCTGCATCTAAATACTTCCTTCCCCCCATACCTGGTGGTCTAGTGGGGGGATCGACACCCCCCCCCCCCCCCCCCGAAATGCGATCGCGGAGGGGGGTTTCCCCGCATCTGCTCCAGGCCGGGGGCTGCACTGTCTAGTCTGTGTATAAAAAAAAAAAAGAAGAAAGTTTTTTATTAATACAAAATCCCCTCCCTTAAAAAAAAAAAAAGAATCACCCCTTTCACCCCTTTCCCCAAGTAAATAAACATGTTTGGTATCGCTGCGTGCGTAATCGCCTGAACTATTAAATTATCACATTCCCGATCTTGCACGGTAAACGGTGTAAGCATAAAAAAAATCCAATGTGCAAAATTGCACATTTTTGGTTGCATCATATCAGAAAAAATTGTAATAAAAAGCGACCAAAAAGTCGCATATGCGAAATCAAGGTACCGATAGAAGTACAGATCATGGTGCATGGTGCTCCTTCCATTATCTACTACTACGCGTCCGGTGTTTGTGAGCCGAGTCCGCCCTCTCCCACCCCGCAGGAAGCACAGCGCTCCCGGTGCTTCCTGGTGTCCCCAGCTGGCATGCAGTGTGGGTCACGTTGCGAGGCAAAACCTCTTGATCATGGCCATGATCAAGAGGGTTTGCCTCACAACACGTCGCCGTGTTTTTAAATGTTCTGTTTTTTATGTTGATGCCTAAGTGATTAAAGAAATTATGTTTTACGAAGCTGGAGATCACCAACCTTTTTTTCTAAGTTATGGACTAATGGGGAACGGCCCGCAATACAGATCTCAAGCGCTTCCATTCTGGAGAGCCTTCATTACAGAGAGTGAGCCACATGTGGTGAGCTGATACCATTTCTCTTTGTCAAGTGTGGGTCAGTGCGAACCGGGAGCCGGTATGTGTGAGCAGAAAGGGGCGGCCGGGCGGTGAGTCAGCCCTGAGATAGTTTGAAGTTCCTCTGGATGCTGGGAGGAGAAGGAGGGGGCATGACGAAGCCCTTTTGTGAAGAGCAGAGATGTGATGGGGATAGCACAGGTACTACTCCCCCATCATCTGGTCACACTATGAGCAGATGATGGGAGTAATAGTACAGTGCATATGTGGTGGTGGCGGGAAGGGGGGTGGGCGGACTGTTTGGTGATGGTCCTGGTACTTCTCCCCATCATCTGCTCATACTATAGGCAGATGGTGGGAGGAGTAGCACTGTGTACATGTGTCCAGCACCGAGCAGGGAGGGAGGGGGGAGGTAGTTAGATGCACAGGCACCTCTCTCCCTCCCTGCTTGGTGCCCTCCAAATGTATTGATTGAATACACTAGCTCCCCAAAGTATTCCATAAATGTATTCAATCGAAAACATACTGTACATTACATTTTTACATACACATCAATTGAATCCATAGAGTGTCCAGCAGGGGGTGCACTATATATAGAACTCAACGGTACTTATTGACTTCTATATATAGTGCGCCCCCTGCTGGACACTCAATAGGAATTACAACTGATTTGTGTCCTAACGGTTTTTGACAGAATTCTAACACTCCATGATCTACTAAATTAAGGGAAATAGCAGTATATGTGCATTTCCCATAATTACTGGACATTAGAAGTTTGTCTAACTTTCCATAAGTAATAACATAAAAATACATTTGGCTGAACTTCTCTTTTAACAGCTGTTATTATTAAAGACAAAGGGGAGATTTATCAAATTGGTGTAAAGTAGAATTGCCTTAGGTGCCCCTAGCAACCAATCAGCTTCTACCTTGTATTCTACGAAAAATCTGTGAGGAATGAAAGGTGGAATCTGATTGTTCGCTAGGGGCAACTAAGACAATTCTACTTTACACCAGTTTGATAAATCTCCTCCATAGTAAGTATCTAGCCTTACATAGATACAGGGCTGTATTAACAGCTGCTGCTGCCCTAGACACTAAACCTGAAGACGCCCCATCTACACGCACCTATTGGCGATACCAGACCTGACCAATAACACCATACCCCCCACCCCCCTGGAAAAGACACGATTTACTGGCAAGTCTGAACGGGAGGAGGGAAACTTAAAAAATAAAAACAAAAAAATGTGGGTTTTTTTTGTCCCCCTGCTCCCTGGTGCTGCCCCCCTGCAAGGTGCTGCCCTAGGCACCGGACCACGGGTGCCTAGTGGTAAATACGGCCCTGCATAGATAACTGAAATACAAAGTCTGCAGCTGTGTATGTGAATGGACCCTAATAAGGGCAGTAAAGGGTATTTTGTGTACTGTGACTGAAGAATTGCCCCATATGCTGTGCTAGTCCTAATTAATATGACATAACGACTAAAGTGTGAACATATCCTTACTTTGGTTTTTACACAGACAAGCATTCAGGAAGAAGGTGTGTGATGCATTCTGTCACCATTTTCTTACACTATGAATAATACATGAGAGGTAATGTGTACCTTCCCCATGCAGTTGTGCACAGGGCAGAAGGAAAGAGAAAGATGTAATAACTGCATCCCTTGTCCTGGAGCAGCGGCCATACACTGCACTGACAACAACCTGCACATTCCACCGCTCACGCAAACATCAACTGGTACACTCTACTCCTAGAGCCAATCCTAAGCAGCAATTACACCCACCCTTCAAAAAGACTGACAGGTCCATCCACCAATGAGCCAGAAGGAAGGCGTGGCTTTGCTTATCAGTGAGATGCAAGTAACGGAGCTGTGACGTTATTGGCGATAGCTGTAAGGGGGCGGGGTCCACAGAGTCTGCCGGCAAATGAGAGTGGCGTGCTGGCATAGCGGTTCGGGTGGTTGCCCTGGGCGAGGGGAGGGGTGATGCGGCACCTGAGGGGGCAGCGGGAGTCCAGAGGCCTGTACTTGTCGGCAGGTGAGTCTGTCATAGTGCAGCCGAGGCTTGTGTGGGGCTGTGGTAAGTACAAGATAGCGGCTGTATGTGCAGCTGGAGGAATGTGGCGCTGCTGTTGTTTTCTATGAGGTGTGTGTGTGTGTATACAGAGGCGAGGGCTCCGGCAGCATCCTGCACTGCCTGTGTCTCATGGATGCATACCCAGTAATGGCTTCTTGGGGCAGGCTCAGTATTCAGTGGAGTTGGATGGAGCTGGCATGTTCTGTGGTGATATGGGCTCAGCAGCCATGTGACTCGCTCATGCAGCAGTGTAGGCAGCCTTCATGCCAGCCTCCCCCTCACCACCATCACAGCAGGCGGCACAGAAGGCTGACACCCTCCAGGTGATCTGTGTGACATGTTGTCCTTATTATTGCTATTGAGAGAGGCCAATACTGCACATCACCTGTGGTAGGAGGCCTGAGATGTGTGGGTTCTTTGTTATACATGGCATGGGGTGGCACGGTGATGATTGCTGATGTCTTTCAGTCCCAGGGTCCTAGTTGTGAACTGTGGCCTTTATGTCGAGCTTGTATATACTGCCAGTGTCTGCATAGGCTTGCTGGCTACCCTGGCTTCCTCTCACATAAAAGAGGACATAATCCTAGGGTCATTGTGGACTCCTGCCAGAGCTGACCCTGGATGGTGGGCATAATGGGTGATACTGTACAATCCCCTGGGTGACCGGTGTCAGGTTAGAGTTTTTCTATACAGTACTACAAGATATTTGTAATTGCGGTTGAGAAATCTGCTCTAAGAGATGAGCGAATCTGGTTCGAGTCCATCTGAACCCGAACGTTCGGCATTTGATTAGCGGCGGCTGCTGCACTTGGATAAAGCTCTAAGGTTGTCTGGAAAACATGGATACAGCCAATGACTATATCCATGTTTTCCACATAACCTTAGGGCTTTATCCAACTTCAGCAGCCACCGCTAATCAAATGCCGAACGTTCGGGTTCGGATGGACTTGAGCATGCTCGAGGTTCGCTCATCTCCAGGATGGCGTGTCCACCTGTAGCATATCTGTGGTGAGAGTATATTTACCCGTAGCATATCTGATGTGGGGTTATGTCCACCCGTAGCATATATGCTGCTGACTTCATGCAGGGAGATCTGCAGGTATAATTCAGTGTGAAATCTGTGAGTTTTGAGTTCGTTTTACTTTTAACCCTTTAAGGACGGTGCCAATTTTCGTTTTTTCGTTTTCGTTTTTCCCTCCTTGTGCTTAAAAGGCCATAGCAGTTGCATTTTTCCACCTAGAGACCCACATGAGCCCTTATTTTTTGCGTCACTAATTGTACTTTGCAATGACAGCTGAATTTTTGCATAAAGTATACTGCGAAACTAGAAAAAAAATTCAAAAGTGTGGTGAAATTGAAAAAAAAAACCCATTTCTTTTATTTGGGGGGTATTTGTTTGTACGCCATTTGCCCTGGGGTAAATCTGACTTGTTATGCATGTTCCTCAAGTCGTTACGATTAAAACAATATATATCATGTATAACTTATATTGTATCTGATGGCCTGTAAAAAATTCAAACCATTGTTAACAAATATACGTTCCTTAAAATCGCTCCATTCCCAGGCTTATAACTCTTTTATCCTTTGGTCTATAGGGCTGTGTGAGGTGTCATTTTTTGCGCTATGATGTTTACTTTCTATCAGTACCTTGATTGCGCATATACGACTCTTTGATCGCTTTTTATTACATTTTTTTCTGGATTTGATGCGACCAAAAATGCGCTCTTTGGGATTTTTTTGCCCTTACGCAGTTTACCGTGCGAGATCAGGAATGTGATTAATAGTTTGGGCGATTATGCATGTGGCGATAGTAAACATGTTTATTTATTTACTTTTATTTATAACCTGGGAAAAGGGGGGTGATTCAGACTTTTATTAGGGGAGGGGGCTTTTTACTAATAATACTTTTTTTTTTTTTTTTTTTACACATATACTAGAAGCCCCCCTAGGGGACTTCCAGTATATACACTTTGATCTCTCATTGAGATCTTTGCTGTATAGTAACACAGCAAAGATCAATGAGATCGGCACTCGCTTGCTTTTGGCTGCTGCAGCCGAAAACAAACGAGTGCCGAGCCAGGGCGGTGCCATCTTGGAGCGGACCCCGGCCGACACCACACACGGAGATCGCTCCTCCGGGACAACGTCAGACCCGCTAATAGCTGCGGTCCCGGGCTACACGCGTCACCCGGGATCGTGCCGGTTCAGAGCGGGGTTGCCACGTGGCCCCGCTCTAAACACCCCTTAGGGACATATGACATTCCGGTACGTCATATGTCCCTAAGAGGTTAATCACCGGCTATCGCATTTCACATCACAGCATTGGGTGCAGATTTTATGAAGCTGATCACACCCTGCAGATTATAGGCTGTGTGAACATTTCCTGGGGGAGATTTATTGAACTGGTGTAAAGTAGAATTGTCGTAGTTTGCCCCTAGCAACCAATCAAATTCCACCTTTCGTTCCTCACAGATTTTTAAAAAAATGAAAGGTGGAATCTGATTGGTTGCTAGGGGCAACTAAGACAATTCTACTTTACACCAGTTTGATAAGTCTCCCCCTAAATGTCATTAATTCTAGAAAGAAAGGATATGGAAATAGCTCTAACACCACTTAGGCAAAGAGTTGTCCCTTTAAGGCAGCTTTTTCCTCCATATAGGAGTCTTAGGGCCTTTTTGCACGGGACGATTAGAGTAATAGCAGACAACGATTAAACGACCAACAAGAAATCATTAGTGGTTTGATAGTTTGGCCTATTTTTATCGTTCACAAATCGTTCGCATGGAATAAGACGTCGTTCGCAGTAGTGAGGAAAGCAATATCGACAACAAGATGACCGCAAGAACGATCATAAGTTCTGCATAATTAGGTGAACAATTTCAGGTCGCTCACTTGAGATCGTTGATTGTCGAAATATCAATACAGTGATGTTCAGAAAGCAGCAGAGTGCTGTGTGTTATGCCTAGCGCTTTCAGCAGCGTTTGCTATGGGCACAAACCTCAACACAGATTCCCACTCATATACAAAATGCACTATAATACCACTACAGATAAGGCCCAAATAATTCAAGCACAATAATTATTGCTATCATATAGTGACTCAAAATTACTATACTGTTACTGAGTGAACACCGCCATTCTCAGAGAGCAAATAGTAGTAAATATCAGTTCTCTGTATAGCTGATATAAGCGATCCGGGGACTACAAGTCGATGGCTGATGATTTGTGGTCTGGACCTAAAGACACAATCAGCCAATGATTGTTGTCTTTATTACATTCGGTAGATAATCGCTCTGTGTAATAGGGCCCTCAGACACATATCATCCACGTTGCTAAGTCTGCGATTGCTGAGTTGCTACTGCTTTGCCTGGGATCTAGAAATGCAGTCCCAGACCATATCAAGGAAAATCTGCCATTTATTCTAGCTACCTCTGTCAACACTCATTTCTAACTCCACAGAAACTTTGTATGTGCAACGGGAACAACTTTATTCGAGTGAATTGGCATACAAATTCATTGCCTAGTTTGCTTTATAGAATTCCCTTGAATAAAGTTGCTTCTGTTGCACATATGACGTGTCTTTGGAGATAGGTGTGAGTGTTAGCAGTGCCTGAGAAAAGTACAGTATTTTTAATCTTCTGAATCCATATATACATGCCTCCCCCTGTGTCTCCCTATCTGTATTCACACTGTTGTATAACAGTGTATTACCTGCAGTAGTATTGGGCTCATGTGCGCATGATTTTTTTACATGAAGATTACTAATTTTTTCTTTTACAATGACCGCACTTGCTGCTAGGTTTCACACTGCCTAGTTTCCTGTAGCAGCTGCTGGTGAGTGAAATCTAAGCCTTTGGTGTCTTCTTGCAGTGTGATTCTTCCTTCCCAGTCAGAGGAGGATGTTGAGGAGAAATCTACACATACACCTGGACACAGTGAGTAATAATACCGTACCTTGCACTAGAGGGGTGACACACAACTGGTCCTCACACTCTGATCATAGCTTATCCTCCGCTTCCGTTCTAAACCTACTGTCTGTGCATATCCTGTTTTACCAATTAGATAGGGTTTTTTTTTAATTGTCTACGAACACTGTTTTATCGTTTTATATATTTATAAAATCTACAGGAAATCTGAGCATGATTTACAGACCTTATTAATAGCCCATTTGTGAGTGATCTCTCAGAATTCCTCACTGGCTGAAGGTTGGGTCAGAGCTTGCTTTGTTGATGTCTCCTTTACACCAGACCCTGCACAGTAATATGTCTGATGTGAAAACAAATGCGTTCCCCTTATATACATTTAAAAAAAAAAAAGTGTCCAAACCTGACTGTTTTAAAGGGGTTGTCCAGCGAAAAGCTTTTTCTTTCAAATCAACTGTTGTTGGAAAGTTATTTAGATTTGTAATTTACTTCTGTTAAAAAATCCTAAGTCTTCCCATACTTATCAGCTGCTGTATGTCATGCAGAAAATGTCTTATTTTAAGTCTGACACAGTGCTCTCTGCTGACATCTCTGGCACGGACAGGAACTGCCCAGAGCAGGAGAGGTTTTCAATGGGGATTCATAGAACACCGAGTCAGAGTTCCTGTCTCGGCCAGAAATGTCAGCAGAGAGCACTGTCAGATTGAAAATAAAACATTTCCTGCATGACATACAGTGGCTAAAAAGTATGGGAAGACTTGAGATTTTTGTAATAGAAATAAGTTACAAATCTATATAACTTTATGAGATCAGTTGATTTGAAAGAAAAAGATTTTTGCTGGACAACCACTTTAACAAAATCATCTGACTGTCTAATAGAAATGTTCCCCACCTCTCCCCTAACAGATGATCTTTGGGAAAAAGGCTATGACATATATGGTTTTAGTTACCCTGTCCTTTTGTTCTCAGAGATATTATCTGCCAACAGAGCTGTCTGGCTGAGTGAAGCATTCATGTGAACGGGCCCATGTGTTTAATTGACAGCTACTATCCTCATCTGTTTGTATATGAACATCCAGCTCAGCCAAGCATTCATGTGTTCATCTGTGTATTTTTTTTTTTTTTTTTTTTATGGTAAAAAATATTAAGGCTGTGTTCACATTGCATTTTTGATGCAATTGTGCCAAAATCCTGACTTACTGCTACCTATTGATGAGCTGCAAGGAACCAGTGTCTACAGATGGGTAACTCTGGCTCAACATCAGTTGAGCGGGCTTGCACCTGGTATACGCAATGGAAAAGGCAGAAATCTGCTCTTTACCATGGCGACTGACACTGATACGACTGGGACGTATGTTTGATAAATGTGCCCCATAGTTTACTTCTTCTAGAAACTGTGCCACTCTTGTTTTCAGTCCCTATATATGGTATATCAAATGGAAATCCCGGCACTCACCATATTCATCTTATAATTTTATTTGGTTCAAAACCGTAACAGTGTGAAACAGCCGAAACGCGTTCTGCTGTTTCACACTGTTACGGTTTTGAACCAAATAAAATTATGAGATGAATATGGTGAGTGCCGGGATTTCCATATGATATACTACTTTGGGACTACGCTCCTTTCCTCGTGCACCACCAGCTTGCACTGAGTGCCGCTCTGATCCTTCTCCCTATATATGGTATTGCAGTTCAGGGCCATTGAAGTGAATGGATCAAAGTTGTAATCCTACATACAATCTTAGGGCAGGCTTGGCGCTATTTTGGAGAAAACTATGTTTTTATTATCCTGGATAACCTCTTGAATTGATTTGAAGGTGTGGTACCTCCAATAGTGAGGACGTATGTAAAATTTACTTATTACCGTCATGACAGCAACACAGAGAGAGTGCCCTTTGACCCTACAGAGAAACAGGAGCACAGAGATGTTAAAAGGCTCCCTCCCCAAGTCCACCTCAGTGTTTTTTCAGTTCCCATGTAGGATTGTGATGTCATTGGTGGGAGCTTCCGGCATCCTAAAGAGGCTGTACACTGTTGCTGGAAGTACTTTCTATGCATTTGTTTCTACACTTGTGGCTACCTTATTTTCATCAAAGAAAAACCTAAGAGAGATTTTGCTGTCTGTGCTAAATTTCTCATTCTGAGAAACTGTTATGCAAATAGTGTATGTTATGTATCAAGAAAAGCCTCAAAAACCTTCAGTTTATGAGGATATGCATCTTCTGATCACACAGCCATGTCTTCTTTATCACCTAATCCTCCTTCTGCTCCTATTCCACTGCCTATAAGGCCACAGTTACAGGATTCAGATGGGGTAGTGTCTGTTGAAGAGGGTGAATTGTCTTCGAATGTATAGGAGGAAGAAGTTGCTAAGTTCTTCTTTACTTTTGACCAAACAGATTCTCTTTATTCTCTGTCTGGTTGGGGCAGCTGGAGAATCATTTAGAATCTAAAAGACACTGAGAAAAGATCCTTGCTACTATTCCTATGCTTAAAGGGGTAGTTCACCCAAAATTTTTTCTTTCAAATCAACTGGTGCTAGAGATTTACTTATTAAAATTAGTAAATAGATTTACTATTAACCCTTAGAGGACCGGGCCAATTTAAATTTTTGCGTTTTTCGTTTTTCCCTCCTTGTGCTTAAAAGGCCATAGCACTTGCATTTTTTCACCTAGAGACCCACATGAGCCCTTATTTTTTGCGTCACTAATTGTACTTTGCAATGACAGGCTGAATTTTTTCATAAAGTACACTGCGAAACCAGGAAAAAATTCAATGTGTGGTGAAATTGAAAAAAAAAAACCCTGCATTTCTTTTATTTGGGGTTTTTTCGTTTTTACGCCGTTCGCCCTGGGGTAAAACTGACTTTTTTATATATGTTCCTCAAGTCGTTACGATTACAACAATATGTAACATGTATAACTTTTATTGTATCTGATGGCCTGTAAAAAAATTCAAACCATTGTTAAAGGGAACCTGTCACCCCCCCCCCCGTGCCGGGGTGACAGGCTCCCGACCTTCCGCTACAGCCCCCTATACTCACCTGATCCCGCCGAGTCCCGCTTCTGGATCCAGTCGGGTCACTGAGATATCAGCTGCTGCAGCCCGGCGCGCGCGCTGAGAGTCCAACGCTCATAGAGAATGACGGAGAGTCCAGCTCCATTCCCAGGCTTATAGCGCTTTTATCCTTTGGTCTATGAGGCTGTGTGAGGTGTCATTTTTTTTTTTTTTTTTTGCGCCATGATGCGTTCTTTCTATCGGTACCTTGATTGCACATATGCGACTTTTTGATCGCTTTTTATTACAATTTTTCTGGATTTGATGCAACCAAAAATGCACAATTTTGCACTTTGGGATTTTTTTTGCGCTTACGCCATTTACCGTGCGAGATCAAGAATGTGATTAATGAATAGTTTGGACAATTACGCACGCGGCGATACCAAACATGTTTGTTTGTTTTTATTTATACCATGGGAAAAGGGAGGGTGATTCTGACTTTTATTAGGGGAGGGGGTTTTTTATTAACTTTTTTTTTTTTTTTTTCCTCTACACACTTATACTAGAAGCCCCCCTGGGGGACTTCTAGTATAAGCGCACTGATCTCTCATTGAGATCTATGCTGCATAGATATGCAGCATAGATCGATCAGATAGGCACTTTGATTGCTTCTGGCTGCTGCAGCCGGAAACAGTCGAGTGCCGAGGCGGGATCAGCGGCATTATGGCGCAGACCCCTGACTGAGATGTGTGGATCGCTCCTCCAGGACAATATCAGGGATGGCTGCATTCAAGTAATCGGATGCAGCTGTCAACTTTGACAGCTGCATCCGATTACCGTGCCCGCTAATAGTCGCGGTCCCGGGCTACGAGCGCCACCCGGTAGCGTGGCCGCCGCACGGCCCCGCTCTGAACACATGGAGGCCGTCCTGGGCGTACATATACGTCCAGGGTCACCTAGGGGTTAAAAAGAAATCTCAAGTACTTGTCAGCTGCTGTATATCCTGTAGGAAGTGATATTCTTTCCAGTCTGGGAAGGAGTAAAGGTTTCCGATGGGGATTTGCTACTGCTCTGGACAGTTCCTGACATGGACAGACGTGGCAGCAGAGAGCACTGTGTAAAACTGGAGCGAATACACCACTTTCTGTAGGACATATAGCAGCTGATGAGTACTGGAAAACTTTCTGGTAAATTACAAATCTCTGGCACTCTCTGGCACCAGTTGATTTTAAAGAAAAAAATTGAGGTGAACTTCCCCTTCAAGATGGCAAGAGGTTTTATGGCAGAGGCATCAGCAGAATCTGTGAGAATGGCAGCTAAATCCAAAGTTTTGTCCAACTGTTTGTGAGGAGCTGGCAAGGAGATACAGCTTCCCAAAAATAAGCCTTGTACTATACTATTTGAAGGAAAGTTGCCTTTTCGGTTCTATCCTTGTCAAAATTCTCCAAGAAGCTTCAAATAAGAAGGGTTTTTTCTGAGGAAAAAACAAAGAAGAAACAAGATAATTTTGTCCCTCAAGCAATAGAGGTTACAGAGGAAAAGGCAAAGGAGGAAGTCGTAACTATCAAAAGGGAGGTAAGGGGAAAGACTTTCTGCTTAACCTCAACTCCTTTGAGCGCAAATAGTGATGCCCAGCCTCTCATTTGTCATCAAGTTACATCAAATTTTGGTTTTGAGTCTATTGGACGCAGGTTACAGAATAGAATTGCGCAGAAGTTCTGTGTGACAAACCTCCCATTGTCTTGGACCTGCTACGGGTAGGAACTGTAGTCCCAGTTCCCTCTGCCAAGTTAAGGAGAGGTCATTACTCCACCCTCGTTCTGGTCCCAAAATCAAATGGGACTACCAAGACTACTATAAACTAAAAGCCTTAATTAATTGGTAGCCTACAAGCATTTCAAGATGAAAACATTGAAGGACCACTATTTTGCCAATTCATCAGGATTACCAGAAGACTCTTAAGATTTGTGATGAAGGACGGTGAGGGGATAATGCATTATAAGTTTGTAGCTCTCCCTTCAGTTTAACCTTAGCTCCTCGCTTATTTAAAGAGTCACTGTCGTATTTTTTTTTTTTTTTTGCAGAAATCAATAGTCCAGGCGATTTTAAGAAACTTTGTAATTGGGTTTATTAGCCAAATCTGCCATTATCTGCATGTAAAAGCCTTTTCCCAGGTCCCCCCCTCCTTCCTCTTTTTCATCCACTCTGAAAAATCTGAAAATTGTGACTTGTTGCAGGAGTCGTACCCTGTCTGTTCTAGGGAGAGGGGAGGGGGGAGGAGGAAGGAGGGAGTTAGCCGGCAGCAGAAAGCAGATAACAGAGGATTACAGGCACAGAGCTGGGTGACAGCTGTAATCCGAGCTCAGACAGGTCACTGGTGACTGTCACAGGAGATATCCTGTGAGGGATTTGTAGATTAACTCTTTGTTGTCCTGTTTTGGTCTTTTCTTTAGCTCTCTCCATAGGAGAACAATGAAGACAGAGGGGAGAGCTTCAAACTGCTTTTTCATGATAAAATGCATTTTTCGGATAATAAACCCAATTACAAAGTTTCTTAAAATCGCCTGGACTATTGATTTCTGCAAAAAAAAATTCACAACAGTGACACTTTAAGAAGATCATGAATGGAGCTCATGGTGTGGCTAAGACAAATATCCTTCTGGTGCCATACCTTGATTACCTACTTATTGCAGACACCATCAGCAAGTGAATCAAACTTTCCAGTTCCTCCAAAGGTTGGGTAGGATAATTTTTTCAAAATCAGACCTGGAGCCACGCTTTCTGGGAAAGTTGTTAGACTCCGCTCATCAGGAAACATTCCCGCCAGAGAAGATTTCTGTAGTAATGTCAAAGATGGTAAACTTCCAGAAGAAGACATCATCTTCCATGGGGCAGGTTATGTTGTTCATGGGGACAATGGCATTGTGTATTTCTGCAGTGCCATAAAACCATTTACATTCTTGTCCTCTTCAAGACCGCATATTGGCAGTTTGGGACAGGTCTCCTCTATATTTAGAAAAGAAGATGAGGATTTCAGCTTTAGCGAAGATCTTCCTGAGTTGGTGGAGAACCTGAGGAAAGGTGTTCCTTGGATCCCGGATCCTGTCATCTTCCTGGCTACGGACACAAGTGCTTTGGGATGTGGAGCTCAAATCCTTGACCGTCACTTTTGGGATCAGTGGCCTGTTGATCTTTGTCATCTTGTCATCTTTTTCTTGAATTTCAAAGAACTAAAAGCAGTTCACGAAGCTTTGAAAATGTCAATGTATCTCAGGAACCTGCGGGCCGCATCCCCCCCCGCAGACTTGTGGACACTGCACACACCATCCTTCTGTGTCCGGCTGCGTCATGCACATTATAACTGAGTGCCGCGGCTGCCTGACACAGAGGAGGATGCTGTAACTGCCAGCTCCTCTCAGCCTGAGCAGCGCACGTCTCCCTTCTCTTGCGGGCCACGCGTGATGACGTCATATCATCACGCGCCGCCTGCTGGACAAGAAGTGTGCTGCTCTGGCACGGACTGTAGTGGTCGAGTGGGTCAATCTGGGTCTGTGTGGCCTCCTTTTTCCCCAGTACGTCGTGCTACATTCATGGCAGCACCTCTTTATACAGAGGCTCCCTGGGGTTCTGCACACGCCATGGCCAGGTGGGTGTTCTGGGGATGCTTTTGTTGTGTTCTCGCTACAAAGAGCTCCTGAAGCACGCTGCCTGCACCACCTCCGGTACGTGCATCTGAGCAGCCCTTCTTTATGACGCCGTTTGAAGGTGTACGGGACACGACGTAACTATGACTTCCGGCGGTGTGGGTCAGAAGATTCAAAAGGCGGCGATGGAGTTCAATGTTCTCTCCCCTGCAGCTCCTTCTTCACAGAGGCCAGGCCATCACACTACCCTCCTTTTGCAGTTCTCCAAGAATAATTCCATTGCCTAGAAGAATTAGCATCCATTACCTATCAGTTACCTAGGTCCTGGAGAATCGATGATAATTTGTTCATTCAAAATAAGGGAAAGAACAGAGGCAAAAAGGTCTGATACACTATCTCAATATAGATTAAATTAGCCATATCTGAATGCTATATAGTACAAGGTAAATCAGTTTCATCTTGTATAAGGGCTCATTCTACTTGCAGGGTCTCCTCCTCTTGGGCTGAAAGAGCCGATGCTTCTGCAGAGCAGATTTGCAAGGCTGCCACATGCTTGCTTAATTAACAAAGAAAAAAAATCCCCAACACAATAAAAAAAAATCCCAAGGCAAGATTAACCCCTTAGTGACCGCCGATATGGCTTTTTACGGCGGTCACTAAGGGTCCTTATTCTGCTGCCATCAGCTTTTTACGGCGATGGCAGAGAATAAAATAGCGGGGCCGGGACAGTGTGTGGGGTCCGTCCCGGCCCCCCGTACCGACGATCGCCACTATTAACGTTATAGCGGTGCCCGTCGGTAAAGGGGATTACCGGTACTAATGTCTGTTCACAGTGATGGAAAAGTTGAAATGAATGAAAGCCCCTTGCTCTCCGCCACCGGAGGTAGTGGAGAGCATGGGACAGTGATCGGGCACCCCGGTACAAGCGATCAGCGGTATATACTATATACCGCTGATCGCTTGTGCCACGTGCATCCCGGCACTTTTTATCCCCTGTTACCATAAATGATTGGTGACAGGGGATAAAAAGTGATGTGTCCGTCCCCCCAAAGTCTCCCCCCCCCCCCCCCCCCCCTTCCACATATACGTTACTGATCCTGGAGCTCCTTCCTCCTCGGCGTCCTGGCTGGTTATGAAGTGTGCATGCGCTCCACAACAGCCAACTCTGAAAATTTAAAGTGATAGAGACCAATTTGGTCTCTGTCACTGAACTATGATTACTTTGATAGAAAATATCACAGTAATCATAGTAATACAGTGAAAATGAATGTATAAAGTACAAAAAGTGACATACAAAACAAATAAAACACACACTTTTTATTATAGTAATAATTGCAGTTTACTCCAAATTACCCCTAACCCCCCCCCCAGATTGCCCATAACCACCCCAAATTACATGTACCCACCCCAGATTACTTATAAGCACTTCAGTTTAACAGTAACAATCCCAGATTGTCTGTAACCCTTCCAGGTTGCACATAACCCCCCCAGGTGCCCATAATCATGCCAGATTACATGTAACCCCCTAGATTGCACGTGACCACGCCACGATGCCTCTGACCACCGCACCTTGCCTCTGACCACGCCACGGCGCCTCTGACCACCCCAAATTGCCAATGACCCCCTCCAGATTGCGGTGCCCATGCCAGATTACAAGTACCCACCCCAGATTGCCTATAAGAACTTCAGTTTATCCGTAACCACCCCAGATTGTCTGTAACCACCGCACATTGCCCATAACCACCCCACGTTGCCCGTAACCACAGCAGGTTGCCCGTGACCACCCCATGTTGTCCGTAACCACCTCAGGTTGCCCATAACCACCCCAGACTGTCCGTAACCACCCCACATTACCTGTAATCTCATTTTTTTTTTTTTTTTTTTTTTTTTTATTTTAGTAACTGCACTATTCTAATAACCATTACTAGCTGCGGTTTTGCTCCAGTAAATTGGCACTCCTTCCCTTCTGAGCCCTGCTGTGTGCCCATACAGTGGTTTATGCCCACATATGAGGTACCGTTTTACTCAGAAGAACCTGCGTTACAGATTTAGGGGTATGTTTTCTCTCCTGTTCCTCGTCAAATTGAGAAATTTCAAACTAAACCAACATATTATTGGAAAAATTCGAGTTTTTCATTTTACTGGCCAATTTTGAATACTTTCCTCTAATACCTGTGGGGTATAAAATGGTCACCACACCCCAGATGAATTCTTTGAGGGGTGCACTTTCCAAAATGGGGTGACTTTTGGGGGGAATCTATTCTGCTGACACTACATGGGCACTGCAAACGCACCTGGCGCTCAGAAACTTCTTCAGAAAAATCTGCACTGAAAATGCTGATTGGCGCTCCTTCCCTTCTGAGCCCAGCTGTGTGCCCATGCAGTGGTATATGCCCACATATGGGGTACCGTTCTACTCAGTAGAACCTGCGTTACATATATTGGGGTGACATTTCTCTCCTGTTCCTCGTGAAATTGAGAAATTTCAAACTAAAGGAACATATTATTGGAAAAATTTGAGTTTTTAATTTTTACTGTCTTAACTTTGAATACTTTCCTCTAATACCTGTGGGGTCAAAATGCTCACCACACCCTAAAATGAATTCTCTGAGGGGTTGTACTTCCAAAATGGAGTGACTTATTGGGAGATTTTACTCTGCTGGCACTACAGGGGCACTGCAAACGCACCTGGCGCTCGGAAACTTCTTCAGCAAAATCTGCATTGAAAAAGCTAATTGGCGCTTCTTTCCTTCTGAGCCCTCCTGTGTGCCCATGCCCACATATGAGGTACCTTTTCACTCAGGAGAACCTGCGTTACAAATTTTGGGGTACTTTTTTTTTTTCTCTTGTTCCTCATAAAATTGAGAAATTTCAAACTAAAAGAACATAAATATTGGAAGAATTCGAGTTTTTCATTTTTACTGTCTTTTGAATACTTTTCCTGTAATACCTGTGGGGTCAAAATGGTCACCACACACCAAGATGAATTTTTTTGAGGGGTGCACTTTCCAAAATGGGGTGACTTATGGGTTTTTTTCTCTCTGCTGACACTACAGGGGCACTGCAAACGCACCTGGCGCTCAAACTTCTTCAGCAAAATCTGCATTGGAAAAGCTAATTGGCGCTCCCTTCCTTCTGAGCCCAGCTGTGTGCCCATACAGTGTTTACACCCACATATGGGGTACCGTAGTACTCAAGAGAACCTGCGTTACAAATTTTGGGGTGCTTTTTCTCTCATGTTCCTTTTGAAAATGAGAAACTTTAATCTAAACGTATATATTATTGGAAAATTTTAATTTTCCATTTTTTACTGCCTAATTGTGAATACTTTCCTCCAGCCCCTGTAGGGTTAAAATGCTCATTATACCCCTAGATTAATTCTTTAAGGTGTGTAGTTTCCAAAATGGGTCACTTATGGGGGTTTTCAGGATACCAGACTTCTAAATCCATTTAAAAAAGAACTGGTCCCTAAAAGAATCAGTTTTTGGAAACTTTCACGAAAATGTGATAATTTGCTGATAAATTTCTAAGCCCCATAACACCCTAAAAAGTAAAATATGTTTACCAAATTATGCCAGAATAAAGAAGACATATTGGTAATGTGACTTAGTAACTAATTTATGTGCTACAACGTTCTTTTTTTAGAAGCAGAGAATTTCAAAGTTCATGAAATGCAAATTTTTTTTAATTTTTCATGATATTTTGATGTTTTTCACAAAAAACACACAAAGTAGTGACCAAATTTTGCCACTAACATAAAGTGCCATATGTGACGAAAAAACATCTCAGAATCGCTAGCATACGTTAAAGCATCACTGAGCTATAAGAGCATAAAGTAGACAGGTCAGATTTTGAAAAATTAGCCTGGTCATTAAGGCCCAAACTAGCTGCAGCACGAAGGGGTTAAAGGGGGGTATCCAGCGCTACAAAAACATGGCCACTTTTTTTCCAGAGACAGCCCCCACTCTGTCTCCAGCTTGGACGGTGTTTTGCTGCTCAGTTCCATTAAAGTGAATGGAGTTTAAGGGTGCGTTCACACCTACAGGATCTGCAGCAGATCTGCAGCAGATTTGATGCTGTGTTCAGTTATTTAAATGAAATCTGCTGCAGAAATCAGCTGCAGATCCTGTAGGTGTGAACACACCATAAAGAGGTTATCCAGAGGGGGAAAAATGGCCATGTTTTTGTAGCACTGGATAACCCTAACCCATAGGGGACAAAGCCAGTTTTGGCGTTTATGACACCGCCAAATTTTTCAAATATGACGTGTCACTTTAAGCATCAATAACTTTGGAATGCTTTAACCAATCCTTGTAATTCCAAGATTTGGTTTTTTTTTGTGACATATTCTACTTTATGTTAGTGGTAAATTTGGGTTTATACTTTAGAATTTCTTTTTGTGAAAAAACTCCAACATGTTGTGAAAATTGAAAAAATAGCATTTTCTCTACATTTGAAACGTCTCTGCCAATAGTAATTACTACATAAATTATTATTAATTCATATCTAGAACAGGTCTACTTTATAATAACAGCATTTGGTGAACATGCTTTACTTGTTTAGGATGATAGAGGCCGTAATATTTAATAGCAATTTTCAAATTTTTCATGAAAATTTCAAACTGAGAAATTCTTTAGGCACCAGTTCAGTTTTGGAGTATATTTTGGAGGCCTGTATACTAGAAACCCCTATATTTACCCCATTTTGAAATCTTCACCCTTTCAAGTATTCAAATCTACAGTCACAGTTATTTAACCCTTTGGGCATTTCACAGGAATAGCTACAAAGTAAGAGTGAAAAGTTAAAATTTGCATTTTCTTTGCAGGGATTCCAATGTAATCCTATGTATTTTTTACCACACAATTACCGTTACTGATTCCACCAATGCCGGCAATTGCCGATGCTGGAACTTTTTTTGGGGTCCAGTGGCAGTTACACTAGACTGTCAGCTATCAGCTGACAGTTTAGTTGCGGCTCCTGGTCACTGTTTGTGTAAACAGCAAGCATCTGAAGCTGCACAGTTATAATACGTCATCGTGGTGAAGCTAACCTTCTACCATGACGTATTATAACTGCATGGTGTGGCTAGGGGTTAATTGCAAACCGCAGCTGAACTGGAGATGAGTCGTGTTGTCTCTGAAAGAAAGTTGCCATGGTTTTTGTAGCACTGGATAACCCCTTTAAATATATACAAACAAAAGGGAAGCTTTTATAGGGAAAATATGAATGCTCTTTTATTTATTGTATAAAAAAAAATATAAAAAACACAGGCACGAACACTGGGGACACTTATGACCACACAAATGCAAAAAAATTAAATACCAAGACACCCCCAAATGAATATGTATAGTGATGTCGCCATCGTACAATGTTGACATCACGGCACGGCAGCACTGATTGGCTGAGCTGGACCAGAGTTGGGAGCCTCGCATGCAGCCGTGTCGCTGAGCAGGTAATGTATGCTCTCTGTGGCGGGCTGCTGGGGTTAACTCACATACAGCAGGATGTCAATCTCTCTGCAAGTATATGCTCTCATAGGGATGAATGGCACTGGATCTGCTGCGAATCCGTTACATGTGAAGGCAACCTTAAAGTGCAAGTCCACAAACCGACGCACGTTTTGCTACAATAGCTTCTTCCTGGAAGAAGCTATTGTAGTGAAACGTGCGTCGGGTTGTCTATTGATTGAATTTAGCATTTGAGCCCTGTTACATGGTTTGAGCACTTGCACTTTAACTGTTTATATACTTATTGACTTTTATTCCATGTATACGGGGGAACATTGTTTAATGACAACATCATAATACTAGATATATTCATGTGGGGGTGTCTTGGTATCCCATTTTTTGCATTTGTGTGGTCATAAGTGTCCGTTTTGTAACATTCTTTTCATGTTACATCACACAGACCCGTGTGTGTGTGTGTTTTTTTTTTTTTTGTTTTTTTTTCCATATTTTTTTAAACAATAAATTAACATTCATATTTTCCCTATAAAGGCTGCCACATGGTCACGTATTCATGCTTTCCTTAAAAACTACCAGCTGTATGTATTGGCAAATCAAGACTGTGCGTTGGAAGAAGGGTCCTGTAAGCAGTCATCACTCCCTGAGACTCCTAATTTGGTAGTTCTCCAGTCATGGTGCTGTCATAAAGGAGGATGCTGTGTAAATGCACAATTATTCTTACTGGTAATTCACTTTCCACGAACCTTCATGACAACACAACGTTAAAGGGGTTATTCAGCGCTACAAAAACCATGTTTTTGTGTGGTTATGGGTTTGTTAAAATTTGATGCACCTCTACCTTTCAATTCTAGGGGTGTGCCCTGGAAGGGGCCTTTTAACCCCTTAACGACCAAGGGTGTAAATGTATGCCCTAGCGTCGTTAAAGGCGTTCAGAGGGGGGCTGTGCAGCGACCTCTCTTTGAACCGCCATGATCCTGGGACCGTGGCAATTAGCGGGCACGGACTGATCGCCGTGCCCGCAATTAGCCTTTTAAATGCAGCTGTCAAAGTTGACAGCTGCATTTTAAAATGCTTATGTTCCCCATCCCTGGTGTCTAGTGGGGGATTGCTAAGGAGCGATCCCTGCATCTTTACTGGGCTGGGGTGTGCGCCGTAATGGCCCTGATCCTGGCTCGGCATTCTGTTGCTCTCGGCTGCTGCAGCTGGCAACCGAAAGCAATAGAACACTGATCTCATCGATCTATGCAGTATATCTAGCTCCATAGACCAAGGATAAATGCTATAAGCATGGTAATAGAGCGATTTTAAGGGACATATATTTTTTAAAAAAGGTTTAACTTTTTAAAAGCCATCAAATAAATAAAAGTTACACAAGGTACATATCGTTGTAATTTGTAACAACTTGAAGAACATTCATAACAAGTCAGTTTACCCTAGGGCAAACAGCGTAAACATGAAACCTCCCAAAATAGAAAAAAAATCCATGTGCCTATTCACCCCAAAAAAGGATTCATTCCCCCCAAAAAGGATGTCCTAATGCGGACTGTAACTGCAGCACGGACCTACCAGTGAAAGCAAATAGGATCCATATTTTTTTGCATATGGACGCTTTTTTGCAGATTGCCGACTCAAAATATGCTTTGCAAAATATACTGACACTTGAATGAGGGCGTAGTCAGCTTTACAGGTGGTAACTATGCAGTTATTATGTATTCTTTTTTATTTTTTCCCCTCCTCTCCAGGACATCACAGGCTAAACTACAGTGATTTCTGGGTCTCACAAACATTTAAAATCCATGCCAAAAGTGAAACCTGTGTAATACTATGCTATAACTAGATGGATTAATGTAGCCCCCCCCCTTAAAAAAAATAGTTGTAGTACTATTAGTATCCACCATTATGGCCCAGACACAACTTCATGTGCCCTTTGTAAATGGAGCATTAGTGCACCTGCTAGGCCACAGTTCACTGCTGTAACATCCATAGCCAAGCACAGTTGGTCCCGTTGACTGTTAATGGAGCACATGCGCACTACCAGCACATTTAGGCCTTGTTACTGTGCAGCTTTTCGTAACACAAAATTTTCCAGCTGCACTCTAAGGAGCACTTGGGGAGCACTGTATGCCATAGCATAGCATAGATCAGTACTATGTGCAATCTGTACTGTAATAGAGCGACCCCGCTTTGAACTGCCGCGATCCCTGGTGCCGCATGTAGCCCGGGACCGCGGCTATTAGCATGCACGGTCCGATCGGTGTGCCCGCTAATAAGGTAATCGGATGCAGCTGTCAAAGTTGACAGCTGCATCCGATTACCGGATGCAGCCGTTCCCTGGTGTCTAGTGGCGGAGATCGCTCCCCCGGAACGTTGTCCCGGAGGAGCGATCTCCGTGAGTGAAGCCGGCCGGGGTCTCCGCCAAGATGGCGCTGATCCCGGCTCAGCACTCGTTTGTTTTCGGCTGCAGCAGCCGAAAGCAAACGAGTGCCGATCTCTTTGATCTTTGCTGTATAAGTATACAGCAAAGATCTCAATGAGAGATCAGAGTGTATATACTAGAATTCCCCCAGGGGGGCTTCTAGTATAAGTGTAAAATTAATAAAAAAAAGTGTTGTCAATAAAAAGCCCCCTCCCCTAATAAAAGTCTGAATCAACCCCCTTTTCCCATTGTATAAATAAAAAAAATAAATAAACATGTTTGCTATCACCGCGTGCGTAATCACCAAACTATTAATTTATCACATTCCTGATCTCGCACGGTAAACGACGTAAGTGAAAAAAAATCCCAAAATGCAAATTGCGCATTTTTGGTCGCATCAAATCCAGAAAAATTGTAATAAAAAGCGATCAAAAAGTCGCATATGCGCAATCAAGGTACCGATAGAAAGTAAACATCATGGCACAAAAAATTTACACCTCCCACAGCCCCATAGACCAAAGGATAAAAGCCCAATAAGCCTGCGAATAGAGCGATTTTAAGGAACATATATTTGTTAACAATGGTTTGAATTTTTTACAAGCCATCAGATAAAAGAAAAGTTATACATGTTATATATCCTTTTAATTGTAACGACTTGAGGAACATATATAACAAGTTTACCCCAGGGCGAATGGCTTAAAAACAAATACCCCCAAATAACAAAAATGCGTTTTGTTTTTTTGTTCAATTTCACCACACTTATTCTGGTTTTCCACTGTACTTTATGAAAAAATTCAGTCTGTCATTGCAAAGTACAATTAGTGACGCAAAAAATAAGGGCTCATGTGGTTTCTAGGTGGAAAATGTAAGTGCTATGGCCTTATAAGCACAAGGAGGAAAAAACGAAAACGCAAAAATTGAAATTGGCTCTGTCCTTAAGGGGTTAAGGGTTTAATGACAAGCAGCTGCATGGCCGGTGATTATTTCTAGCCCGGCTAGAAACCTATATATAATGTGAGTGTTTGCAGTAGGGTCGTATATATATGTATTACTGACGTGAAGAGGTTAATAAAATGATCAATATTGTCAAGTAACTGAATATGTATTGTGTATAATATACACTTAACAAGCTATAAATAAAGGGGAAAAATTATTTTCTTATGACTGATTGCAGATTATACAGATGTGCAATTTGTGTATAAATTTTTAAATTCTTTTTAACCCCTAGGCGACCCTGGACGTACCTGTACGTCCAGGGCCGCCTACGGGTGTTCAGAGCAGGGTCGCGCAGCGGCCGC
>NW_027209060.1:0-35528 GCF_027789765.1 Dendropsophus ebraccatus
AAAATATTGGTTCTCCTAATGTAGTGTAGTTAAATGTACCTGTCAATTTAAAAAAAATTATATACCAGGACAAAAAAAGGTTTTGATTGGTTCGGGTCTGGATATTCAGACCCCCACTAATCGTTAGATGAGTTAAGGCTGAAGTTGGTGAATCAGCCTCAGTGGGTTTAAAGTCTTTAGGGCCCCTGTACACCTTCAATAACTGACGGCTGCAGCCAGGGCTGTATTTACCACTAGGCACCCTAGGGCAGCACCTTGCAGGGGGGCAGCACCAAGAAGCAGGGGGACAGAAAAAACTATTTTTTTTGTTTTTTTTTTTTAGTCTTCTCCTCCGTTCAGACTTGCCAGTAAATCTGGTGTCTTTTCCAGGGGGGTGGGAGGTATGGTGGTATTGGTAAGGTCTGGTATCGCCAATAGGTGCATGAAGATGGGGCGTCTTCAGGTTTAGTGCCTAGGGAAGCAGCAACTGTTAACACAGCCCTGGCTGCAGCAAGAACAGTCTCTTTCTGAACAAAAATGTGTTTCTCTTTGCGTAATAGAAATGTGGCCAACAACTGATTAAATGGTAACTATTACTCTGCCCGTGCACCAGGGCACTCTTTCAAAACTCCAGCAGGCAAATAGGGGGAGATTTATCAAACATGGAGTAAAGAGAAACTGGCTCAGTTGCCCCTAGCAACCAATCAGATTCTACCTTTCATTTTTCAAAGAGTCTGTGAGGAATGAAAAGTGGAATCTGATTGGTTGCTAGGGGACTGAGCCAGTTTCACTTTACACCATGTTGATAAATCTCCCCCAGAGCAGTGTATGGAACTGCCAGAAGCATTATAGGCTTGTATTGTAAAACACTTACAACGCGAGGTTATAACGCTTCAGGCAGTTCTGCAGACCTTAAAGGAGTTATCCAGGCTTAGAAAAAAAAGGCCAATCCTTCCAGAAACAGCAACACTCCTGTCTTAAAGGGGTTATCCAGCACTACAAAAACAAGGCCACTTTCTTCCAGAGACAGCCCCACTCTTGTCTCCAGCTTGGGCAGGGTTTTTTGCTGCTCAGTTCCATTGAAGTGAATGGAGCTTAATTGCAAACCGCACCTGAACTGGAGACAAGAGTCTCTGAAAGAAAGTGGCCATGTTTTTGTAGCTCTGGATAACCACTTTAATTTTGGATCTGGTTTTGAAGCTCAGTTCCATTAAAGTGTATAGAGCTGAATTATAATACCACACACAACCTGTATAATTCCTTTAACTAATCTTCTATCTAGATAAACAGGGAGTCATAAGACATAAATGACCTACATGAGGTACATTAGGAGCACTAAAAGTGAGAAGGAAGGCAACAAATGAGATGTGGGAAGAACACACAGTACTTGGATAGCACGGATAAAAGAGCTATTTCAGTTATATATATCCAGAGATAGGTGAGAACATGTTTGTTATGAAGTGCTGTAATATGTATGTTTTTTGGATGTAACTCTTGTTTTATTGCTTATCAATGATTCTTCACACATTGAGAATGACATTCATCACATTCATTGTATTTATGATCTTAAAGCCAAGCAACAAGCATAACCGCTGTTTGATTCATGAATTGCATGTTTTGTATTGTGTTTTGTTGTTGTTGTTGTTGTTGTTTTTGGAAAATGACCTACTGTTTAAATCAAATTGTTATGTTAAAAGATTTTTTTTTTTAATTTTGCATTTTACTATCTATATTACAAAATGATAATGAAATCTTGTAGTTTTTATTTATTTTAACCCCCGCTTCTGCTGCTAACTGGCTGAGCGGGCCTTACACGTCATGTCCCAGGTCCCATCTCAGAATGCGCTAGAGTCGGGGAGGAAAGTGCATGTTATTTTTTTTTTTTTACCCATCCCACCCTGGTAGTTTTGAAAATAGTGGCCTTGTCCGGAGCTCTCCTTTTACTAGAGACATGGGTGCAGAATGTCACACAAAGCCATCTGTTGTCTAATCTTATGAACGTTGTAGCTCTTACCTCACAGAAAATCTTCTGCCTGTAATGGTGGGCACATTTGGGGGGGGGCTTGTATGTTATCTCCCTGATGGTTTGACTGCTTGTTCCTTCACCTGCTGTAATAAGGAGGAAACACTTTCTTTATGATACAGTTAGTCACTACATTCCTTAATGCATGCAAACAACTGTCCCTCTATATTTGTTCCCATAAAGAGAAGCGCTCAAGCCTTATGCTACATAGTAAACAATCTTTTCAACACGACTAGTAACCAAACATGTTCTTAGTGGTTGCTTCTCTCCGTAGAGTCTTGCCACACACCACAGACCTCAGGAGAAGCCATCAATTATTGACCGACTCTTCAGTGAGGCTGCTGCAGCCTGATCTATGCAGTGAATAGGCAGAAGTAGTTGCTGGGAATTACACCAACCTTTGAGAGGAGTCAGTATGCGAGAAAGTTGCAACAAATGCAGAAGATTTGCACATAGTAAATGAGCTTTAGCAGCCTTAACCAAAGTCATTATGAACAACTTACATTTTTTGTGCAAATTTGTAAAATTTTGTAATTTTTTTCCACCAGTCAGTCTGTATTATTGATTAATACTTCCCCTATATTCACAAGATCTGCCAATTCAGTTCACTGTGCTGCAAAATTCATGTGTTAGCCACTAAATAATGCCATCCTGCTGCAACTTCTGTAAATAAGCTGCTGCTTGCAAATATATCCTTAGGGGGACATTTATTAAGTCCGGTGTTTTTTACGCCGGACTTAAAAATGTCCCCTGCATCTCCAGCGCTACGGGGATTTCTGTAGAGGCGGACTGCCTGTACATAAATCCCGTGCGCATCGGTGCGCACAGCGAAAAGGTTTTCGGCGTATCCTTTGGCGAACGATGGTGAATCGCGCAGACTCTGAGTCCGCGCCCTCCGTTCCGCCCCCTTCACACCCACTCCCCGCTCCCCCCCCCCCCCGCCATACTCGGCGGAAAGTGCCGATTTGCAAATATTTTATTCGCAAATCGCCCATTTGCGAATAAATAGTGCGGCAAATCGGCACTTTCCACCGAAAAACATCCGTATGACGGAAGATACATGTCCCCCTTAGTGTCCAAGTCAGTGGTGTAGCTACCATAAGGTAGACCATGCCACTGTTTGGGAGCCCGTAGCCCCCTGGCCCTTAAACTGTGTTTGTGATGAACGCTCACTGTAAATGTTGCGACGCTCTGACTGGCAGAGCAATAAGCCATTGGCTTCCTGTCCTGCCAGTATATCTTGTGGCTGGAGGCAGCATGCACCTCCAGCCAACAAGAGCCCTTCCCCCCCCATATAATATAATTACCTGGCTGGCACAGTCCCTTGACATTCTTTCTTCCAGCTTGTGTGCCAGGGAACTGGGAGGACAAGGAATGCCAGGTCTGCAGCATTCCAAGTGAGTACTGTATGTCTGTGTGTTGGGGTGGGGGGTTGGAGGCCCATACAGTTTTTTGCTATGGGGTCTCATTAATCCTAGCTACGCCCCTGGTCCAGGCACCATACACTAAAGCACATGTGTTCAAACATTCAATGCAGATTTGGTCATGACTTGATCTCAATGAAGCAAGATTAAAGGGGTTATCCATGGTTGAAAAGCACATCTACTTTCTTGTAACTGCAGTGCCACATCTGTCCTGAGATTGTATGTGGCATTGCAGTTCACCTCCATTCAATTCAATAATGGAGGGCTGCAAAACCACACCCAAACAGAACACAAGAGTGGTTCTGTTTCTGGAGGAAAGAGGCCATGTTTTTCTAAGCTTGGAAAAACCCTTTAAGGCTGGGGCTACAGGGAGCACAACCAGATACCCTCATGTTGTACCCCATAGATCCAAGGTGGATTGTCTAGAAGAATTGTCTAGTTAGAATTGCCATGTATCCCCTGCCTAAAGTGTTACAGATTTTGGTTGTTTTGTTTTACAAGTTGTACTAAGCACCAGAGAGGCATGACCAAATAGTTCTGGTTCGGATCTCAGGAAATACATTAAAGGGTTGTTCAACAAAAAATTGTTTCAAATCAACTGGTACCAGAAAGTGCCAGAGATTTGTAGTTATTTCTATAAAAAAAATCTCAAGTCTCCCAGTACTTATCAGCTGCTTTATGTCCTACAGGAAGTGGTGTATTCTTTCCAGTCTGACACTGTGCTCTCTGCTGCCACCTCTGTCCATGTCAGGAATTGTCCGAAGCAGTGGCAAATCTACATAGAAAAGCTCTCCTGCTTTCCAGACTAGAAAGAATACCACTTCCTCCAGGATATACAGCAGCTGATTAGTACTGGAAGGCCCAAGATTTTTAAATTACAAATCTATTGCCCCAGTTGATTTAAAAGAAAATAAATGGCGAACAACCCCTTTAAACATTGCACAGAAATGGCAACATAATACATTCATGCTCCATATGGTCTGTAATTTCTGAAGAAATGAGATTCTTCAGTTTCCGCAGCGGCTGATACACTTGTGAACGAACCTTTGATGTTCTTTTTCCGGGGAACACCTGTCACATTACAGCAATCAATTCCAGCGTCAATGTCTTAATGCAATTGTGGATATCTCTTCTTCTTCCTAGAACCTAGGTGTCTGTAATGCAACAGATAAAAAGAGCGGATGTTATCTGCAGATTCTCAAGAAGTCCTCCTCACCTAGAAGCAAACCTCTTGTTTCTTCAAGCCTTACATGGTCTCCTGGGAATGCTCTGTAGAAAAAGCGACGATTGTAGGTGCGTTCTGTCTGCAATGGAAATATATTGATAAAAACGTCAGGAACTTTGTGCCAGTCATACTATGCATCTCACTACAGATCGTACTTCATCAGCCGGAGAATGGAAAAATACAGTCGTCTATAATTATTTTGTTGATGCTTTTACTTTCCTAAAAGATGTGTGATAATGTCTCTAAATATAGTTGTCCTAAAGGGCTCTAAACAGCAAGTATAGCATGCTGGGTGCAGCAAACAGCAAAAGAAAGCAACTTTTTCCGTTATATGCAATGCAATTTTATACACAAATATACAAATACAATTTTCCCACCTAACACCTGGAGTTCCCCTTGAGGGCACAAACACACACGCTGGATCGGCTGCGATTCCCTTGCCTGTAGTTTGTATATTAACATCCCGCTGCGAGTATGTAAAGAGATCGCCCTGTTAACCCCCTGCCGGCTGGAGCATACTATACCTGCTCCACGATATGGCTTGCTTTGGAGGCTCCCGGCGTCTGGGCGTTCCACTTAGCCAATCAATGCACTGCGGCGGGCCAGCACACTGGCTGACCGGGACATTCAGCCGGGAACCCTCGAAGCAAGCCATATCATGGAGCAGGTAATGTATATGCTCTGGCCGGCGGCGGGTTAACGGGGAGGTCTCCATACATAATCGCAGCGGGATGTCAATCCCGCTGCGAGTATGTCTTCCCATACAAACTACAGGCAAGGGATCCACAGCGGATCCAGCCTGTGTGTTTGTACCCTTAGGCTATGTTCACACAACATATTTTTTCGTATTTCTACGGTCGTTGTTGCTGATTGAAACAATGGCCGTAGTTAATGCGAGAAAATACGTTGGCTGGGTGTCTATGGCCGGAGTGTGACACGTCAGTCTTCTTCGGCCGCTATTCAGTGAATAGCGGCTGTAGAAAACCATGTCAGTGCACACTATGAAGCGAGCGGCTGCAGCTGCAAGCTTCATAGCGTGCAGTGGGGAGTTCTGATGTGGGCGTGCACGGATGCGCCTGCATCAGAACTCTGCTGGCCGAAAGATCATCTGGCCGGTACTGCAGTACCGGCCGGGATGATCTTTAAAGAGAACGGCCACTCCGTGACCGGCCGTGTCACGGAACGGCTGGTCTCTTACGCCATGTGAACATGGCCTTAAGCATGCCTAAAGTGCCTTTTAAGTCTTCCTTGCAATACAACTCTGAGTATTTAAATTGTTCCATAATAGTATTACGCTCTATCAGAGATCTAAGGGTGTCTAACCTGCCTGTGTAGATTTTAGTTGTTCAGAGATTTCTGTCTAGAGTCTCTCTCATAGAAGAAATCGGTCTCTTTCTCTTGGTCCCTGACAAAAGCTCTGGCCCCCTGGGCCAGGCCCGGGTGTCACTGCAGCAGGAACTCTCTAGTTTCCTTTTGCTCTCTCTCATAGACCAGACAAAAGACCTCCTAACAGGAACTAATAAACTGTAATAAAATACAGAGCTAACCTGCAAAAGATTTACTTAACACCCCACCCCCCAACCTGTTTTCCTGTTATATTAAGCTAAGGGACTCTTCCATATTGCTTGAATAACTGGACAGCTCTATGCAGGGAATATTTTGGGCAAGCACGCAAGTAGTGAGCTGAAGCTTCCATGTAGGAGAATTGGAAGTCACAAGTTGCTTTGTGGAACATTTATAAATGCATTTTACTTATACACAACAAACCCCTGTTGCTAATTTTCAGTGCAATTCATCCTCCCCTAGGACCTGCTCTAATGTTTATAGACTAGTTTGTCTTGTCCAAGTATCGGTCTTTCAGTGTCCTGTAGATATCAGACAATCAATCCTATCTGGTTCAATATTTTTATTAAAGTATATAAAGGTTTAGCAAACAAACATACATAGTTACATATATGAAGTAGCTGTTATACATGAGTGGGTGTCTTAAACAATGGTATAAATGAGGCAGGTAACATATTGTACACCCAGTGGGTACATAAATGGCTAATTCGGAGCCCTGTCGAATAGGGCAAATCAATCCTATCTGGAGAGGCTATAAAAGCATCAAATTCCCCCATGTTTCTCCACCCTTGCAAAATCTCTGACTAACTGGCCTAAAAGGATATCATATGGGCTTACTGAAGAAAATGTGCAGACTATATTTACTACTGAACTGTTCCCACAGAGATAATACTTCTGAATCAAGGCACAGCAGATCTCTTAGAAATTAACTTTCCATTCAATTTTCACTCTGTTAGATATACAGTGGGGAAAAAAAATTTAGTCAGTCACCAATAGTGCAAGTTCTCCACTTAAAAGATGACAGGTGTCTGTAATTTACATCATAGACCTCAACTATGAGAGACAGAACAAGAAAACAAATCCCGAAAATCACATTGTCTGATTTTGTAAGAATTTATTTGCAAATTTTGGTGGAAAATAAGTATTTGGTCACCTACAAACAATCAAGATTTCTGGCCCTCACAGACCTGTAACTTCTTCTTTAAGAGTCTCCTCTTTCCTCCACTCATTACCTGTAGTAATGGCACCTGTTTAAACTTGTTATCAGTATAAAAAGACACCTGTGCACACCCTCAAACAGTCAGACTCCAAACTCCACTATGGTGAAGACCAAAGAGCTGTCAAAGGACAACAGAAACAAAATTGTAGCCCTGCACCAGGCTGGGAAGACTGAATCTGCAATAGGCAACCAGCTTGGAGTGAAGAAATCAACTGTGGGAGCAATAATTAGAAAATGGAAGACTTACAAGACCACTGATAATCTCCCTCGATCTGGGGCTCCCCGCAAAATCTCACCCCGTGGGGTCAAAATGATCACAAGAACAGTAAGCAAAAATCCCAGAACCACGCAGAGGGACCTAGTGAATGAACTGCAGAGAGCTGGGACCAATGTAACAAAGCCTACCATCAGTAACACACTATGCCGCCAGGGACTCAGAGATCCTGCAGTGCCAGACGTGTTCCACTGCTTAAGCCAGTACATGTCCGGGCCCGTCTGAAGTTTGCTAGAGAGCATTTGGATGATCCAGAAGAGTATTGGGAGAATGTCCTATGGTCTGATGAAATCAAAGTGGAACTGTTTGGTAGAAACACAACTTGTCGTGTTTGGAGGAAAAAGAATACTGAGTGGCATCCATCAAACACCATACCTACTGTAAAGCATGGGGGTGGAAACATCATGCTTTGGGGCTGTTTCTCTGCAAAGGGAACAGGACGACTGATCCGGATACATGAAAGAATGAATGGGGTCATGTATCATGAGATTTTGAGTGCAAACCTCCTTCCATCAGTAAGGGCATTGAAGATGAAACATGGCTGGGTCTTTCAACATGACAATGATCCAAAGCACACCGCCAGGGCAACGAAGGAGTGGCTTTGTAAGAAGCATTTCAAGGTGCTGGAGTGGCCTAGCCAGTCTCCAGATCTCAACCCTATAGAAAACCTTTGGAGGGAGTTGAAAGCGACAGCCCCAAAACATCACTGCTCTAGAGGAGATCGGCATGGAGAATGGGCCAACATACCAATAACAGTGTGTGCCAACCTTGGGAAAAATTACAGAAAACGTTTGACCTCCGTCATTGCCAACAAAGGATATATAACAAAGTATTGAGATGAAATTTGGTTACTGACCAAATACTTATTTTCCACCATAATTTGCAAATAAATTCTTACAAAATCAGACAATGTGATTTTCTGGATTTGTTTTCTCATTTTGTCTCCCATAGTTGATGTCTTCATATGGTGTCAATTACAGGCCCCTCTCATCTTTTTAAGTGGTGGAACTTGCACTATTGGTGACTGACTAAATACTTTTTTCCCCCACTGTACTCTCTGGGAAGGATGAGTTTTCCATATACGGAGGGAAAAAAACCACTATGCACCAATTTTGGCCTTTTTACTGCCATTTTTTTTTTCATGTCTAGTCTAAGTCCAGCCTAAAGCCCCCTTTTCACTTTAGGAAAATCTTCCAGATTTCTTATTTGTAATTACTGTCAGGATTTCCCAATCCATAGGGTCAAATTGGGCCCTGACACCCTTCAGGATTTTTCCTGAAAGGCATCGGTTCAGGAAAATAGGTTAGGAAATTTTAGAGCATCAAGAATTACTGACACTACAATACTTTTTTTTCTGATCACAAAATCCTGATGGTTTTCTGACTGTAAATACTGATGACTGTCAGGGAATCCTGATGGTTTCCTGAGGCTTCTGTTCAGGATTTCCTAACAGTAAAAACTGACCCGGACGTGTGAAGGGGCCTAAAGCAAGTCTTTTCTTTTTCAGCTAAATATATTGAACAAGGGATGCTGAGCTGCTGTGTCATGTCTCCTCCCTGTCCTGCTCGGCATGACTCATATACAGAGCTCTGAGCCGGAAGCCGAGCCTTTTAGGGTGCCTTTACACAGAGAGATTTAGCTGACAGATTTTTGAAGCCAAAGTCAGGAACAGACTATAAACCGAGAGCAGATCATAAAAGAAAGACTGAGATTCTCCCTGTTTTCAAATCCAGTCCTGGCTTTGGCTTCAAAAATCTGTCAGATAAATTTTCTCTATGTAAAGGCACCATTACATGGTCAAGTAAGGCTGTGTGTAGAGCAGGTATTCTGCTGCAGCTTGGCGCCACTTGTTTAGTAGGAAAAGTAAAGACTGGCTTTATAAGTTTATAAACTTAACTAATGAAACCAAAGTTATAGTTTGTTTTATCTAACTATACTCTATCGCTAGGGTTTGTGAGCCCTCTTCTGCTGGAGATGACCATTTCCCGTTAATGGCTCAACCTCTTTTTCATATAGACAATTAATAATAAATCATAATAATTGCCACTTCAGATTATGCTAAGATTCCCTGTACATTATACAGAATGGCTTCATTCATTGTGTATGAATACATTTATTCTACTGTAGGGATTTCTGTGAGTGAAATACTGGAAGATGGTAAATGACTTGACTTGAAACCTTGAGCTGTTCCCATGCACATTATGGCAATTGTTGATTTCTAGGTAGATAGATAGATAGATATTCTTTTTTTTTCATCGAATAATATAATATAATAATATATATATATATATAATAATATTTATAGCATTGTAAAACCACAGCAATTTGCAGTAAAACTATGTGCGGGTCCACAACTAATCTAGCTCCCTGTTATGTTTTGCAGAACGACTGTACTATTGTAAATGTACTATGTATTAAACTATAATAATAGGAGTGGGCATGGAAAGGACCCCTCTCTTCATTTGCAGTGTGCAGGCCACAGCTGTCCAGTGTACAAAGAGTTCCATGATAATGGCACCTAACAATGCAATACAACAATAGAATAAGGCCGCATTCACATGTTCCGTAAATACAGAAGATGTGCTGTGGACCGGACTCACAGATCTCCTGCTCTCACTCAGCAGTATTTGGGTCATAAATTAGCATCAGCTTTTTTCGGCCAAAATCCAAGATTGGAACCCACAGAGAATAGCGTCCATGTGAAAGTTCAGGTTAAAGTCCAGGTCGGCAAAGTTTGCTTTATGCGAGTTCAATTTAACTGTATGAACCTGAATATCTATGGGTCCGTTCATCACTAGTTACTAAAGTTTTTTGAATACCATTTGATGTAATATAACATATGTGACCTCCTTCTGACCCTCTTGCGTGTACTATTTGGGTTTGGGATTCTTTGTTATTTTTGTCTTGTTGTGAGCAATGGTACACTACTAATATATTTTTCAGTGCATTTTTTAGGACTTTTTTTCCTTTTTGTATATAAAAAGTACCTTCCTTAACACATGTCTGGTCCCGGGTTCCCTTTGTCTCCTGGTGTCGGTATTCAGGGAAAAAACATCCTTTATTCCAGAAGTGTGGGGTCAAAGAGGCATGGCCTAGGTCTGCAGCTTCTCTCTTCTTCTTCTTCTTCTTCTTCTTCTTCTTCTTCTTCCCTTCCTCTCTTCTTTGTAGATACACCCCTGGGCTGGATATTCATCTTTGGCAGGCCTAAGAGTACTATTACACGGAACAATAATGGAACGATTATCGCTCCATGTAATAAATACAACGATCAGCCAATGACGACGATCATCGGCTGATCGTTGATATAGGTTTTGACCTATTTTCGTCGGGCGCCGACCGCGCACTGCTACGTGTAATAGCGGTGTGCGGCGGCAACTGACGATATACATTACCTATCCACGTTCCAGGGCTCCTGCTGCGGTCTTCTTCTCCATGGGTCCCGCGCGCTCTAGCTTCAGAGTGGCCTGTCAGCTGACAGGCCACTCTGAAGTTAGAGCACGCGGGACCCGTGAAGAAGAAGACCGCATCAGCAGCACTGGAACGTGGATAGGTAATGTACTGTATGTAGTTTAAACAGGGGCTGCAAGGACATCGGTAACGTCCGTGTAATAGGTCCAGTAAACGAGAGCCGATCTAGCAGATCGCTGCTCGTTTACAGGCATTATCGGGCCCCCATCGGCCCGTGTAATACCACCCTAAAGCACAGATGCTCTAAGCCCCGCCTCTTTGACACAGTGCTACGGGAATGAAAGATATTTTTTTCCCCCAAATGCCAGCACCAAGAGACAGATGGTGCCTAGGCTTAGGCATGCATTAAGAACAGTATCGGGGATGTCAGATGAATACATATTCACTTCAGTTTTTTTTTGTTTTATATTTTACAAATAGTGACGCAAAATGCCATGTGTGACCAGTCTTTGGGATTGTGCACAGGACTGCAGCATAGGGAATTTGAAAGTCAAATAGTAACCACAGAAACGTGAGTCTCCTTGAATGGCCTCTCAGAAGGTAATGATTCTCCCTGTGGTGAACCAATTGTTAGGGGGTTCTTGCGAAAAAGTATGTAGAGTCTATCATGAAGCATAGAAACATATAAGATTGTCAGCAGAAAAAGACCACCTGGTCCATCTAGTCTGCCCTCATCACTTCCCTTCTTATTATCTTAGGATAGATATATGTTTATCCCAGGCAGGTTTACATTCTGTTATTATAGATTTACCTACCACATCTGCTGGAAGTTTGTTCCCAGAATCTACTACTCTTTCAGTAAAGTTTTATTTTCTCATATTGCTTCTGATGTTTACCCCAACTAACCTCTCACTGTGTCTTCTTATTCTTGAATTAAGTTTTTTCATTAAAAACACTTCCCTCTTGAACCCTATTTAGTAATTTAACATATTTAGGCTATGATTCCACCGTGTCTTTTTTGCCCATTTTAGCATCAGAATACTGCAAAATACTATTATGCAAATTATGGACATGGTTTGCATAAAAGGGCCACATTTTGGGGTCAAAATGACATCTGGCCAAAAAGGGGGCCATAAAGCGGCCAAAAAAGGACGCAGTGGGCATATTTAGATCACATCTTCCGTTTCTCTTCTTCCGTCCACACTATACAGATTAAGGCTATGTCATTTTGGCACCAAAATACAGCCATATTACGCAAATTACAAGTGTGCGCCCAAAGAGGAGTCAGTAAAACAGCCAGAAAAGGCGTTGTGGGAACATAGCTTTAGTCTTTCCCAGTTTTATACTTCACACCCTACACCATTTTTGTAGTCTTTACACCCGTTCTATTTTATCAATATGCTTTTTTAGGAGAGGTCTCCATAACTGGGCACAGTATTTCAGATGTGATGTCACTAGAGCTCTATACAGCGGGATCACAACCTCTTCCTACTGGTTATACCTCTAACTATACAGCCCAGCATACGATTAGATTTAAAATCAGTTTTTTTGCCTTATAATCCCATTGTGGCAACATAGCCTTTGGGTAATATTAAACGTGCAGACTAGTTATTGAAGCCAACAATGATTAAAGGGGTTATCCAGCGCTACAAAAACATGGCCACTTTTGCACCACTCTTGTCTCCAGTTTGGGTAGGGTTTTGAAACTCAGTTCCATTGAAGTAAATGGAGCTTAATTGCAAACCACACCTGAACTGGAGACAACAGTAGGGGAAAAAGTGGCCATGTTTTTGTAGCGTTGGATAACCCCTTTAAAGCGACTCTGTACCCACAATCTGCCCCCCCCCCCTTCCCCCCAAAACCACTTCTACCTTCGGATAGCTGCTTTTAATACAAGATCTGTCCTTGGGTCCATTCGGCAGGTGATGCAGTTATCGTCCTAAAAAACTACTTTTAAACTTGCAGCCCTGTGGCCTAGATTATCTGTGCCCTAACTTTGCACCACCTCTTCGTCCCTCCTCCCCACCCTCTTCATCATTAGGAATGCCACTGGCAGGATTTTTCCTTTTCCTCTGCAGTGAACACTGCACAGGTGCTGTCAGGAACTTACCTTGTCCGGCTCCAGCGGCGTCTTCTTCCAGCTCGGCTCCGGCTGACGGCTCAGGAGCGCGCCGCTGCTCCGCCCGCCGGAGCCGAGTGACGTCACGGAGACCCGACGGCGTCCCTAGCAACCGGGGACGCCGTGGTGTCACGTGATCGTCAGCCGGCCGGCCGGTACGCAGCTGAGGTGTCTTGCACTCAGGCTGAGTGACAGGTCGCCCGGCCACTCAGCCTGCAGTGCACCAGCTGCAGTGAAACTGGACTCAGGAGGCCGGACCAATCAGCCTTTGGTCCGGGCTCCTGGTCCAGTATAAAGTGTCAGTATTGCCAGCAGGTTATCGCTGGCTATTAGTTCTTCTAGTCCCAGCTCCCCTGCTCCGTCCCAGCGTTCCCTGCCCTATATCCCATTCTGCTTGTCTTCTCGTGTTCTTGACCCTCCGCCTGACCTGTGACTATTCTTTGCTTGCCGATTCTGTACTGCGTTGCCCGTGTGGTTTGACCTGGCTTGTTGACTACTCTTTATTGTGTTTTGTCCGTCTGTCGTGTTTTGTGTTCCACGTATTCAGTACAGGGAACGTCTTCGTTGTTGTCCGCGACCGCCTAGGGTCGACTGAGGCAATTAGGCAGGGACAGTGGGTGGGATTAGATCAGGGCCCACTGTCTGGTTGTGTTTGCCGTTGCTGACAGAATAGCCAGCCACATACTGCCCATTGCCCCATGGACGACAGGACCGCCATGTCCAATATCGTGGACCAAATGCAGCAACTTAATACCATGGTCCAAGAACTTGCTATGAGAGTCCAGGATCAGGAGACGACATCACGACAGCTCACTGTAACCTCCCCATTACCTCCCGAACCACCCGTCCAGCTCCCTGATAAGTTTTCGGGGGACCGTAGTAAATTCCGTACTTTTCGGGAGGGGTGCAAATTGTTTTTTAGGTTACGGCCACGCTCCTCAGGAGATGAGACCCAGAGAGTGGGTATTATCATGTCCCTCCTCCAAGGACCCCCGCAAGAATGGGCTTTTTCTCTACCCCCTGACTCTCCTAACCTAAGGACCACCGACCAGTTCTTTTGTTCACTGGGATTGCTGTATGATGACCCGGACTGTGCAGCCAATGCCGAACGTCAGCTAACTGGGTTAAGACAGGGTCGCCGTCCAGTGGAAGAGTACTGCTCTGAGTTCAGGCAGTGGAGCTGTCTCTCCACGTGGAACGACCCAGCCCTCCGGTTTCAGTTTCAGGAGGGTCTTAGTGACCGACTGAAGGACATGCTAGCAGCATACCCCACTCCCGACTCGCTCGAAGAGAGCATGACACTAGCGATCAGAGTTGACCGTAGATTAAGGGATCGACAAAGGGAGAAGGGTACTCCTGACCATCACAAAACCCCTATCTCTCCTGTTCCGTTCTCCAAACCTCCCCTTCCTGTCTCACCCCCTTTCGAGGAGCCGATGCAGGTAGACTCCACCGATGCCAAGGCCCGACGAACCCATCGCCTGCAGAATAAGCTGTGCTTTTACTGTGGAAAGACAGGACACCAGGTTCGGCAGTGTCCCAACAAGCCGAGATCTTCGACGGAAAACTTCAACGCCTGAGAGATTATCGAGGGGGTCTCTCAGGCGCTCAGGTATCCTTCAAAAATAAACTGTTGTTGCCCATTTCCTTGGTGTTGGGAGGTAAATGTATTAGTGGGTATGCCCAGATCGATTCTGGATCCTCAGCAAATTTCATTAACCCCATGTTTTTTTCAGGCTTAGAGGTATGTCCCTTGCTGCTCCAGCGTCCAGTTGGTGTCACTGGAGCAGACTCTGCTCCCTTTTCCCAGGGGGATGTACGGTATAGGACCCCTTCCATGGAGGTTAAAGTAGGGTCTGTCCATGTTGAAAATCTGGATTTTCTTGTTATGCATGATCTGTCGTCTGATGTTATCCTGGGGTTACCCTGGCTGGATGCTCATAACCCGGTCTTCGATTGGTCCAATAGGGAACTTGTGCGGTGGGGCCTGGGTGTGCATCACATTGTATCGCGGTTTCCCTTGCTGGGTGTTCCCCGGCGGAGGGAGAGATTCCCGAATTCTTGTTGGATTATTCCGATGTATTTGATGAAAAAGCAGTGGACGGGTTGCCACCCCATAGACGGTATGATTGCGCCATTGATTTAGTTCCCGGTTCCAGATACCCCCGAGGTCGAATATTCAATTTGTCCTGCCCTGAAAGAGAAGCCATGCGAGAATACATAAAGGACAGTTTACGCAAAGGCCACATATGTCCTTCTTCTTCTCCCATGGGTGCTGGCTTCTTTTTTGTAGGCAAAAAGGATGGGGGTCTCCGGCCTTGTATCGATTACCGGGAACTAAACAAGATCACTGTTAAAACCAACACCCCCTACCGTTGATCCCAGACTTGTTTAATCAAATTGTGGGCGCTAAATGGTTTTCCAAGGTTGATTTACGGGGGGCTTATAATTTAATCAGAATCAGGGAAGGTGACGAGTGGAAGACTGCATTCAATACCCCAGAGGGCCATTTCGAATATCTCGTTATGCCCTTTGGGTTATGCAATGCCCCGGCGGTCTTCCAACACTTTGTAAATGATATCTTCCGTGAGCACCTTGGACGTTTTCTTGTTGTCTACCTTGATGACATTTTGATCTTCTCCTCAGATTGGTCTTCCCACGTAAAGCAGGTCCGCACGGTAATGGAGCTTCTGAGACAAAATAATCTTTACGCCAAGGTGTCAAAGTGCCAATTCGGTATCCAGAAGGTCTCGTTTTTGGGTTATAGCATCACCCCCAATTCTTTTGGTATGGACCCCCTTAAAGTAGCGGCTATTGTAAAATGGGAACGACCTAGTAACCTGAAGGCCTTACAAAGGTTTTTAGGTTTCGCTAATTATTACCGGAAATTTATTAAGGGGTTCTCAGTTATAGCTAAACCCCTCACAGATCTTACTAAGAAAGGGGCGGATCTGGTACATTGGTCCACAGAGGCAATCCAGGCATTTGACATCCTTCGGCAATGTTTTTCAGAAGCTCCAGTACTAGCCCAGCCCGACTCCGAGCGCCCTTTTATTGTTGAGGTGGACGCATCCGAGGTGGGTGTGGGAGCAGTTTTATCCCAGGGAACTGACACTCTTACTCATCTTCGGCCAGTTGCGTACTTCTCGAGGAAGTTCTCCCAAGCGGAACGCAACTACGATATTGGGAATAGAGAATTATTGGCTATTAAGATGGCATTTGACGAGTGGAGGCATTTCTTGGAAGGGGCCAAACATAGAGTCACAGTGTTGACGGATCATAAGAATCTAATTTATCTGGATACCGCCAAACGACTCTCTCCACGTCAGGCCCGATGGGCCCTGTTCTTTACTAGGTTTGACTTTGAGATCACATATCGACCTGGCTCTCGTAATATTAAAGCTGATGCCCTCTCTCGCAGTTTTGATTCCGGGAACATTCCTGAGAAACAGGTCGATACGATCTTGAAACCAGGGATTGTGGTGTCTGTCCTACAACCGGACTTGGTTACTCTTGTTGCTGAATCTCAGGATTTAGCCCCCCATAACACTCCTGACTCC
Organism: Dendropsophus ebraccatus; assembly: GCF_027789765.1. Taxonomy (NCBI): domain Eukaryota; kingdom Metazoa; phylum Chordata; class Amphibia; order Anura; family Hylidae; genus Dendropsophus; species Dendropsophus ebraccatus. The sequence continues at coordinate 16,576 of NW_027209060.1, forward strand.
CTCCTATTTGTGCCACCGAACCTTCGCCTCCGGGTCCTGGAGGAAATCCATAGTTCCGTTTTGGCAGGACATCCAGGGATAGCAGGCACTAAATACTTGCTCTCGCGCCATTTCTGGTGGCCAACTTGGGCCCGAGATGTCAAATCATTTGTTGAAGCATGTGAGGTCTGTGCTAGGTCCAAGGTTCCCCGTAGGCCACCGGAGGGATTGTTACATCCCTTGCCGGTTCCTACGAGACCTTGGACACATATATCAATGGACTTTATTACCGACTTACCAGTATCTAGGGGTAAGACTGTCATTTGGGTAGTGGTGGATCGATTTTCCAAAATGTGTCACCTTGTTCCACTGCGTAAACTCCCTAGTGCTCGTTTATTGGCCACGTTGTTTATCGGTCATATTCTGCGGTTACATGGTGTCCCGGAGAATATTGTTTCCGACAGAGGTGTCCAGTTTGTGGCCAAATTCTGGAGGGAGTTCAGCCATATACAGCCATATTACGCAAATTACAAGTGTGCGCCCAAAGAGGAGTCAGTAAAACAGCCAGAAAAGGCGTTGTGGGAACATAGCTTTAGTCTTTCCCAGTTTTATACTTCACACCCTACACCATTTTTGTAGTCTTTGCACCCGTTCTATTTTATCAATATGCTTTTTTAGGAGAGGTCTCCATAACTGGGCACAGTATTTCAGATGTGATGTCACTAGAGCTCTATACAGCGGGATCACAACCTCTTCCTACTGGTTATACCTCTAACTATACAGCCCAGCATACGATTAGATTTAAAATCAGTTTTTTTGCCTTATAATCCCATTGTGGCAACATAGCCTTTGGGTGATATTAAACGTGCAGACTAGTTATTGAAGCCAACAATGATTAAAGGGGTTATCCAGCGCTACAAAAACATGGCCACTTTTGCACCACTCTTGTCTCCAGTTTGGGTAGGGTTTTGAAACTCAGTTCCATTGAAGTAAATGGAGCTTAATTGCAAACCACACCTGAACTGGAGACAACAGTAGGGGAAAAAGTGGCCATGTTTTTGTAGCGTTGGATAACCCCTTTAAAGCGACTCTGTACCCACAATCTGCCCCCCCCCCTTCCCCCCAAAACCACTTCTACCTTCGGATAGCTGCTTTTAATACAAGATCTATCCTTGGGTCCATTCGGCAGGTGATGCAGTTATCGTCCTAAAAAACTACTTTTAAACTTGCAGCCCTGTGGCCTAGATTATCTGTGCCCTAACTTTGCACCACCTCTTCGTCCCTCCTCCCCACCCTCTTCATCATTAGGAATGCCACTGGCAGGATTTTTCCTTTTCCTCTGCAGTGAACACTGCACAGGTGCTGTCAGGAACTTACCTTGTCCGGCTCCAGCGGCGTCTTCTTCCAGCTCGGCTCCGGCTGACGGCTCAGGAGCGCGCCGCTGCTCCGCCCGCCGGAGCCGAGTGACGTCACGGAGACCTGACGGCGTCCCTAGCAACCGGGGACGCCGTGGTGTCACGTGATCGTCAGCCGGCCGGCCGGTACGCAGCTGAGGTGTCTTGCACTCAGGCTGAGTGACAGGTCGCCCGGCCACTCAGCCTGCAGTGCACCAGCTGCAGTGAAACTGGACTCAGGAGGCGGGACCAATCAGCCTTTGGTCCGGGCTCCTGGTCCAGTATAAAGTGTCAGTATTGCCAGCAGGTTATCGCTGGCTATTAGTTCTTCTAGTCCCAGCTCCCCTGCTCCGTCCCAGCGTTCCCTGCCCTATATCCCATTCTGCTTGTCTTCTCGTGTTCTTGACCCTCCGCCTGACCTGTGACTATTCTTTGCTTGCCGATTCTGTACTGCGTTGCCCGTGTGGTTTGACCTGGCTTGTTGACTACTCTTTATTGTGTTTTGTCCGTCTGTCGTGTTTTGTGTTCCACGTATTCAGTACAGGGAACGTCTTCGTGGTTGTCCGCGACCGCCTAGGGTCGACTGAGGCAATTAGGCAGGGACAGTGGGTGGGATTAGATCAGGGCCCACTGTCTGGTTGTGTTTGCCGTTGCTGACAGGTGCCTTAACAATCCAGCCCATGTGCCGTGCATACACAGCTGATGAATGGGAGACAATCTGCCTGGAGAATTCCTAATGATGAAGAGGGCGGAGAGGCGGGACAGAGAGGTTGTGCCAGCCTAATGCACAGACACTCTAGGCCACAGCCGTTTGGCACAGGGCTGCAAATTTAAAAGTGGTTCTTTAGGACAATAACTGCATCACCTGCCGAACAGACCCCAGGACAGATCTTGGATTAAAAGCAGCTATCCGAAGGTACAAGCGGTTTGGGGGGTGGGGGTCAGATTCTGGGTACAGAGTCGCTTTAAGTACATTGGTGCTCGGATCCTGCACAGAGCCGGCTGATGAACAAGGATATTTAAACCTGGTAAAACTATGCAATCATCTGACAAGTGAACAGCTACCCAGCACTCAGTCACCATGACAGATAGAGGAGGAATCCTTCTTGAACTGTATGCATGTTTTCAGCGATTGGTAAGGCAAGGAGCAGCGGTAAACCATCTCTGCCTTCTCTCTAGAGTCCAGCTCCCCTCTCCTGCAGCTGAACAATCTCTGTGTCTTCTCTCTGGAGAAATGATCTCTGTGCAGCTGCCGATTCCCACTGAGCTCAATAATAGCTATATATATATATATATATATATATATATATATATATATATATACGGCCTTAAGTATCAAAATACAGTGATCCCTTAACTTACATGGCCTCAGGTTACAATACTTTCCTCTACAATTTTAGTCTTTAGTAGCTCTTTCTGACTGGTGTATGTTGTATTCTTATTATTTATCTGCTTATTTTTCTTTAAGGCCATGTTCACACTGTGTAAGAACATTGGCAGTTGTTTGACACGGCCGTGTCAAACAACAGCTGCTATCTACAGTATTGGCCAGGTGAACATAATCTTTTTAAAATTGGAATGGGGTGTGCCCACAATCTAAATTGAGTATTGTTGCATCCTCCAACAATGGCCGTTATTTTACAACAAAATAAATTGTGTAAACATGGCCTAAAGCTTAATTTTTTTCTTATTTTGGGATGACATTTTGGTGCGTCAGAACCAATTACCAGTTTTCCCATAGAGATTTGGTCTGCAGATACAATATTTTCAACATACAATGGTCGTGCTGGAGCAAATTAATATTGTAACTTAAGGGACCACTGTACGCCCGCAGTTATCAAAATATGAATGTATATTTGCCTCAAAATAACGTCCGTTTAAAAATATGTTCAAAAATAAACGTTTAACATAGCCTTAATATGTAAAAAGTTTTTTTTTTTAAATATATATAAAAAAAACTCTTAGGACAAAATTCTAATCAAACCCTTTTCTCATTAAAAAAAAAAAAAAAAAAAAAGATTGGTATGGTCACATGTGTAATTGCCCAAACTTAAATATAACTGGTGAGCAATTTCTCCAGCCAGTGGAGAGGTTCCATGGTAGGGCTGCAAGTTTAAAAGTAGTTTTTTAGGACAATAACTGCATCACCTGCCAAACGGACCGCAGGACAGATCTTGGATTAAAAGCAGCTATCATAAGGTACTAGTGGTTTGGGGGGGACAGATTGTGGGTACAGAGTCGCTTTAACCCCTAGCCGCACCAGGGCGTTATTGTACGTCCTGGCAGGAGGTTACTTTCCGCACCAGGACGTACAATAACTTCCCGACTCCCGGTGCTCACTGTTTATACAAACAGTGACCGGGAGCCGAAACTAAACTGTCAGCTGATAGCTGACAGTTTAGTGTAGCTGGTGCTGAACCCCCTGAAGGGGTCCAGCACAGCCAATCACCGGCATCAGTGGATCGGTAAAGATCCACTGATCCCGGTGAAGCAAGCAGTAAACCTCCGGTCCCGGTCTCTGCCGAGTTCCGGGATCCGGGGGAAGCTGCTGCTGCACTGTCCCTGCCCCCCGATCTTCATTCCCCCAGATGCCATGTGCCTCCTTTCCCCTTCCCAGCCGCCATGTCCTCTTGATTTTCGTTCCCCCCCCCCTGCTGCCAGGCCACCGCTGCCGTCGCTCCTGCTGTGCCGGTAGTCACTACAGCACACAGCAGAGATCGCTCCTTCCCCCTCCTCCCCGGATCGCAGAGCTCAGAATGAGTTCCGGGACCGGGGAGCCAGTGCTGCGAGGAGGAGGGGGAATGAGCGATCCCTGCTGTGACCCCCTCCTGCTGCAGCATGATCCTCTCCCCCCTGATGCCGGTCTCTCTCTGCCTCCAGGATGCCCCCCTACAATCGCCGCCGTTCCGGTACTCACCGGAGGGGGTCACAGCTGAGATCGCTCCTTCCCCCTCCTCCTGGCGGCACTGGCTTCCCAGATCCCTGAGCTCAAAGTGAGTTGCGGGACCGGGGAGCCAGTGCTGCCCGGAGGAGAGGGAAGGAGCGATCTCTGCTGTGACCCCCCCCCACCCCACTTGGCTGCAGCAGCATGTACCAGCGTCTGTGTAATGACGCTGGTACATGCTGCTATATACTGAGATTGACAGCTCTGTGATCAGAGCTGTCAATCACAGTATCTGATCATGGATGCAGGCTCTGATCCCTCAGACCAGAGCCTGCATCCATATGCTGTAAAACACACACATATAATAAAAAGTACCCCCGTTAGTAAGCGTCAGTGTCAGCGTCCTTTAGTAAGCGTCAGTGTCAGCGTCCGTTAGTAAGCGTCAGTGTCAGTCAGTGTCCGTTAGTGTCAGTAAACGTCTGTGCACCCACAGACATAGGTGCTCCTTCTCTTCTGAGCCCTGTTGTGCGCCCGTACAATACTTCACGTCCACTAATGGGGTATTTCTATGCTCGGGAGAAATTGCTTTACAAATATTGGGGGGCTCTTTCTCCTCCAAGCTTTTGGAAATTTTTAAAATTTGGGGTTTCACCAATGTATAAGTGTGAAAAATTTGATTTTTCATTTTCACGGCCCACTTTTGCAAACAACTGTGAAAAACCTGCAGGGTCCAAATGCCCACTGTACCCCTTGTTACATTCCTTAAGGGGTGTAGTTTTCAAAATGGGGTCACTTGTGGGGGGGGGGGGTCTGTCTCGGCACTAGGGGGGCTCTGTAACTGTAACATGGTCTCCTACATTTATTCCAGCTAAATCCACACTCCAAAATTTAAAGGGTGCTCCCACTCTTCTGAGCCGTGTTGTGCGACCGCACAACAGTTTACGCCCACAAATGGGGTATTTGTAAAAACTGCAGATTCAGAGGAATAAATGTTTTATTGCATTTCACATTTTATAGCTATGCAGTATGAAAGAAATAGAATTGAATTGGAATGTCGGCAAAGAAAATGGAAATGTTTACTTTTCACACTTACTTTGCAGTTATTCCTGTGAAATGCCTAAAGGGTTAAAAACTGTTTTAAATGTAAATTTGAATACTTCAAAGGGAGAAGAGTTCAAAATGGGGTGAATTATGGAGGTTTGTAGTATACAGGCCTCTAGGGTATGCTCCAAAACTGAACTGGTCCCTAGAAAATTCCGAGTTTAAATTTTCACAAAAATTTTGAAAATTGCTACTCAAAATTACGGCCTCTAAAATCCTAAAAAAATTAAAGCATGTTTACCAAATGCTGCCGACATAATGTAGACATGTTATAGATATGAATTAATCAATAATTTATGTGGTAGAACTATCTTCCTTATTGGCAGAGACTTTCAAATTTAGAGAAATGCAATTTTTTTCAATTTTTCACAACATTTTGGAGTTTCTCACAAAAAACGTTAAAGGTATCGGCCCAAATGTACCACTAACATAAAGTGGAACATGTCACGAAAAAACAATCTTGGAACCACAAGGATCGGTAAAAGTATTCCAGAGTTATCAATATATAAAGTGACACACGTCATATTTGAAAAATGTGGCCGTGTCATAAACACCAAAACTGGCTGTGTCCCCTAAGGGTTAAAGGGGTACTCCGGGACAAGGGTATTTTTGAGGATCGCCGTAGAGGTGTTGGAAATTGAAGCCGGAGGTCACTTACCTACCCCCGTTCGAGCGCCGATGCCCGGATCGCGCCGCCCGGAACTCCCGTCCCGCGGCCGCTTCCTAGTCAGAGCTGCCGCATGAGACGTGATGTCTCAAGGCAGCTCTGCCAATCAGCTGTCGTAGCAGGGTCCCGCCTCGTCCAGGCACCGGCGCTGTAACGGGGAGGTAAGTGACCTCCGGCTTTCCATCCCCTCCCCGACCATCCTCAAAAATACCCCCCGGCCCGGAGTACCCCTTTAAGCCATTCTGTGCATAGCTGTTGTCTCTTAGAGATTTGCAATAGCTTATACAGCACAGCAGAACTACTCTAGAATCAACGGGAACAATGTTATTGAACTGAAATGTGTCACTCATCTAAAGACTGAGAGTCTGGCTATTGTTAGGTGTTGTTCACACATGCAGCATGACTCCGTGATTCCTATGGAGGTTATGGAGCAGTGCCGGATCTGACATATAAGGGACTTAAAGGTGTTTGATAACCCTGTGGAGTTACATTGAAAGGAAGGGGGTCTGTTGTTTTGATGGCAAGAGTAATGTATGTGCTTCTATGGTGACAAATTGGTCTGCTACAATTGACAGAAATCCATATATCAAATAATTTATTGTACCTGCAAGAAAAGGAAAAAAATGAGTCATAGTCGCTTGCTGTTACGGGAAGAATCAGCCAAGGTCTGGCCATTTAGGTGAATGTTAATGCTTAAGACATCTTACAGCTACAATTGCTTAATGCCCCTATTCCACAGGTCGTTTAGAGGAGCAAACGAGTGCTCTCAGCGCTCGTTTGCTCCTCGTTCCCCGCTCGCTGCCGCCACTATTCAACGCGGCTGCAGCGAGCGGGTGAGTGTGGGAGGGGGCGGCGGGGAGCTGCGGGGGGGCTGCCCGGGGGATCGCTGATCGTCCGGGCAGCCCATAGGATATAGCAGCGTCTGTTGCCGATGCTCCTATTCCACGGAGCGACGGCAGCAGATCGCTGCTATATCAGTCGCTTGTTTTTCAACATGTTGAAAAACAAGCGACGGCAACGATCAGCCGACATGAACGATGTCGGCTGATCGTTGCACTCTATTCCACCGGACGATTATCGTCCGTAGCGGCCGATATCGGCCGAATACGAACGATAATCGTTCCGTGGAATAGGGCCTTTAGGAAAGCTTTGCCTGCAGTGGTGGTGCAGCTCCGAGACGTCTGCAGCCGAGCCTTTTACATGAGATTGTCAGGCAGAGCTTCCCTCCAATCTTGTCTGGTTCAGATTATTCAGGGTTACAGCTGACAGAACCGGCTCTGGACTGACAATAAAAAAGAAGCATTTTAAACAAACTTTAGGGAGATTTATCAAACATGGTGTAAAGTGAAACTGGCTCAGATTCCACTTTTCATTCCTCACAGACTCTTTGGAAAACGAAAGGTGGAATCAGCCCTGGTTAATATAGTTTTATCCTTAAAATTTTAGTCCAACACAAGCAGAGGCACACACATTGCATTTAGTTCTTTTTTTTAATGCGCTGAGGCAGGTGTTAAACATATAAAAGCTATACTTACCTTCATCGCTCTCCTTCTGCTATTCCGAAGACACTTCTAGGATTGGGGTGTGAACAACACATTGCCTGCTCAGCCGATCTAAGATGGGGCACTGATGCAGCTGCTCATTGACTGACTGAACAATGTGGTGGCATGGGAGTAATGGTGCGTTTACACAGAGAGATTTCTCTGACAGATTTTTTAAGCCAAAGCCAGGAATGGATTGGAAAAGAGGAGAAATTTCAGTCTTTTCTTTATGACCTGTTCTCTGTTCATAGTCTGTTCCTGGCTTTGGCTTCAAAAATCTGTCAGATAAATCTCTCAGTATACATGCACCTGTTATGTTCACACTACGTATATTTCAGTCAGTATATTTCAGTCAGTATTGCAACCAAAACCAGGAGTGGATTAAAAACACAGAAAGGATCTGTTCAAACAATGTTTAAATTGAGTAGATGGCCGCCATATAACAGTAAATAACGGCCATTATTTCAATATAACAGCCGTTGTTCTAAAATAACAGCAAATATTTGCCATTAAATGGCGGCCATCCACTCAATTTCACCATTGTGTGAACAAATCCTTTCTGTGTTTTTAATCCACTCCTGGTTTTGGTTGCAATACTGACTGAAATATACATATACTGACTGAAATATACGTAGTGTGAACGCAGCCTTAGGCTGGGTTCACACTATGTATATTTCAGACAGTATTGTGGTCCTCATATTGCAACCAAAACCAGGAGTGGATTAAAAACACAGAAAGGCTCTGTTCATACAATGTTGAAATTGAGTGGATGGCCGCCATATAACAGTAAATAACGGCCATTATTTCAATATAACAGCAGTTGTTTTAAAATAACAGCAAATATTTGCCATTAACCCTTTGAGGACCAGGCCCAAAATGACCCAGTGGACCGCGCAAATTTTGATCTTAGTGCTTTCGTTTTTCCCTCCTCCCCTTCTAAGAGCTCTAGCACTCTCAGTTTTCTATCTACAGGCCATGTAAGTGCTTGTTTTTTACAGGAATAGTTGTACTTTGTAATGGCGTCATTCATTTTACCATAACATGTATGATGGAATTCCAAATATATTATTTATGAAGATATAAATAGGTGAAATCGTAAATAAGAATGCAATATGGTAACGTTTGGGGGTTCCTGTGTCTACGTAATACACTATATGGTAACAGCGACATGATACTATTATTCTATAGGTCAGCCCGAATACAACCATATGCAGGTTACAAAGATTCTCTAATGTTATATATATATATTTTTATGAAATCCTTTTTTTGGGCAATTAAATATTATTAAAATGGGCCTATTGTGACGCTTATAACGGTTTTATTTTTTCACCTACGGGGCTGTATGGGGTGTCATTTTTTCCGCCATGATCTCTAGTTTTTATTAATACCATATTTGTGAAGATCGGACGTTTAGATCACTTTTTATTGATTTTTTTTAATATATAATGTAACATAAAATCGGTAATCCGCACACTTTTTTCCCTCTTTTCGTGTACGCCGCTACCGTATATTATATGTTTATCTATTTATTTATTTTTATATGTTTTATTTATATAATGGGATAGGGGGGGGTTATTTCAACTTTATTGGGGGAGGGGTTTTGGGGTAGTGTAATAGTGTTTTGAACTTTTTTTTTTACACATTTGAAGTCCCTTTGGGGGACTTTTACATACACTAGTTTGATTTCTACACTGATGAATGCTATGCCATAGGCATAGCATTGATCAGTGTTATCGGCGATCTGCTCATTGAGCCTGCCTGTGCAGGCTTAGTGCAGCAGATCGCCGATCGGACCGCACGGAGGCAGGTGAGAGACCTCCGGCGGTCCGTTTTAACGATCGGGACCCCCGCAGTCACACTGCGGGGGTCCCGATCGGTAAGTGAGCAGCCGGGACCTCACCGGTAATGACGCACTGCAGCGATCGCGCTGCCGCATGTCATTAACCCCTTAAAAGGCGTTTAAGGGGTTAATGACACGCGGCAGCGCGATCGCTGCAGCGTGTCATTACCGATGAGGTCCCGGCTGCTCACTGCAGCCGGCCCCCACCTCCTATGAAGCGCGCTCCGCTGGGGACAGACTTCCATGACGTAACCCTACGTCTAGGGGTTAAATGGCAGCCATCCACTCAATTTCAACATTGTGTGAACTGAGCCTTTCTGTGTTTTCAATCCACTCCTGGTTTTGGTTACAATATGAGGACCACAATACTGACTGAAATATACATAGTGTGAACCCAGCCTAAGGTAGGTAAGGTCACTCATGTGCAAGATTGAGCTAACATGGGGAACAGCAGTGCATACTGGTGGGTCGGCTCTGTTGCTCTTGTGCATTGTTTGAATGCTGGCGATGGGGAGCCTTCCTAATTGTATCCTCCATTGTCAGCAGGGGGCCAGAACAAAAGATCATGGGGGTCGCAAATGGCCCAAAGCCAGTGGTTCCCCAACCCTGCAGTAACCTACACAGTGTGAAGTGACTGCAATTATTAAACCTATGAGGGAGACAAACAGTACAGGGATGTAAGTTACTTTACTAAAAACAGCACATTTGTCCTCCGTTACATACATGTATGTAGTACACATCTGATTTTAAAAATGTTGCTTCACGGCACAACCCCTTTAATAAACCAGGCTTGTGGGGATGTGTTCTGCTTCATGAACATATGTTTTGTTTGCATGACACAAAGGTGTGATAGACGGCTTCCTGTGTCCTGCAAACAATAAGTGTAGACCACACAATCACTAGTAGATCATGTTTGGTCTATCAAAGACTGCACCATGGTATATGTCAGAATACCTTTTGGATGATGTCACAACATAAAACAGTGATGGAGCCCAGAAATGTAATGTATATTGGGCCTATTGGATGCCGGGCAGAGGTGAGTATGTAGAGATGAGTATGTAATAAATGCAGTGCAGAGGTGTGTATGTAATAAATGTACCGCAGAGAGGTGTGTATGTAATGAATGCAGTGCAGAGGTGTGTATGTAATGGATGCAGTGCAGAGGTGTGTATGTAATGGATGCAGTGCAGAGGTGTGTATGTAATGAATGCACTGCAGAGGTGTGTGTGTGTGTGTGTGTGTGTGTAATGAATGCAGTGCAGAGGTGTGTATGTAATGAATGCACTGCAGAGGTGTGTATGTAATGAATGCACTGCAGAGGTGTGTGTGTGTGTGTGTGTGTGTGTGTGTGTGTGTGTATATAATGAATGCAGTGCAGAGGTGTGTATGTAATGAATGCACTGCAGAGGTGTGTGTGTGTGTGTGTGTGTGTGTGTGTGTGTGTATATAATGAATGCAGTGCAGAGGTGTGTATGTAATGAATGCAGTGCAGAGGTGTGTGTGTGTGTGTGTGTGTGTAATGGATGCATTGCAGAGGTGTGTATGTAATGGATGCAGTGCAGAGGTGTGTATGTAATGGATGCAGTGCAGAGGTGTGTATGTAATGGATGCAGTGCAGAGGTGTGTGTGTGTGTGTGTGTGTGATGGATGCATTGCAGAGGTGTGTATGTAATGGATGCAGTGCAGAGGTGTGTATGTAATGGATGCAGTGCAGAGGTGTGTATGTAATGTATGCAGTGCAGAGGTGTGTGTGTGTGTGTGTGTGTGTGTGTGTGTGTGTGTGTAATGGATGCAGTGCAGAGGTGTATGTAATGTATGCAGTGCAGAGGTGTGTATGTAATGGATGCAGTGCAGAGGTGTGTGTGTGTGTGTGTGTGTGTGTGTGTGTGTGTGTGTAATGGATGCAGTGCAGAGGTGTGTGTGTGTGTGTGTGTGTGTGTGTGTGTAATGGATGCAGTGCAGAGGTGTGTATGTAATGGATGCAGTGCAGAGGTGTGTATGTAATGGATGCAGTGCAGAGGTGTGTGTGTGTGTGTGTGTGTGTGTGTGTAATGGATGCAGTGCAGAGGTGTGTGTGTGTGTGTGTGTGTGTGTAATGGATGCAGTGCAGAGGTGTGTATGTAATGGATGCAGTGCAGAGGTGTGTGTGTGTGTGTGTGTGTGTGTGTGTAATGGATGCAGTGCAGAGGTGTGTGTGTGTGTGTGTGTGTGTGTGTGTAATGGATGCAGTGCAGAGGTGTGTATGTAATGGATGCAGTGCAGAGGTGTGTGTGTGTGTGTGTGTGTGTGTAATGGATGCAGTGCAGAGGTGTGTATGTAATGAATGCACTGCAGAGGTGTGTACAGGAAGACTGACAGTTCAATAGTTCTGCAATGGCTGTAGAGCCTTGGGTTGGGGAACAAGGACCCACATCATCAAAGTATGACGGGATGATGGTGACTATGCAGACCACTGGCAGTGCATGATGGGAGGTGTAGGTTGGCTGGTAATTATGTGAAAGGTTTTCAGGGCTTTATACCAACTGCCAGCACTAATGGGACAGATCAGGAGGCTGCAGGTGGTCTGAGCATGTGTGACCCAACCTAGTGGCTGCCCAGTGGGCTGTAACCAAGGGCAACAGGGTGTCAAAACAAAGCACATGGGGGGGGGGGGCATTCGTTAGTCTATAGCTTTCGTATGATACATTATAAGAAATGCTTGTAGATTAGGAATGTAGGTCATTTTATACACTGCATCAGTATGGACCGAGTTTTCTTCGTGTCATAACCCCTTTAAGGGCACAGATTGGGGAACAATAGATCATCCCTGGTTGGTGACTATGCAGAGGACTTAGTACATGATAGGAGTGGTATAAGAGCTGAAGCTTGCTGGTGACAAGCCTGACAATGTCCTGCTTCTTTACACTACTAGGAGACCATCCGAGCTCCCAGCTCCATCACTTATTTCCCCTGGAGTTGACCCCTCTTCCTCGGCCATTTCCGTCACCCTCCGTCTCCGCTCGGAAATCTTCGTACGTTTCCGGACACAGGGTCCAATCCCATCTTTTCTTTTAAACTTGCCCGTGGGACTACGATGATTTTTTTTGTTCGCTCGACGACCACGCCTCCCGTGCGCGTATCGGAATGCGGCCTCCTGATTGGTTGTTCGTGTTTTCCCCGCCCACTCCCTGCGCAGACCACTCCCATGGCTCCCCCTAGTTAGAGAATCCTCCAGCTCGGCCGCTCCAGAGGACCCGGCACCGGAGTCTCGGTTCGTCAGTGTGCAGCATCCTGCGGGCGTCATACGGTATGTGTGCGCGGGACGGACGGGGAGGGTGGCGCCGCTGCTGCTGCTGCCGCCGCTGCCGTGTGGGTGGCGCGGGGTGCTGGGCCCGGGCGGCCGCGCGCTGCTCCCATGCTAATCTCGGAATTTCAATTGTGTGCCGAGCCATGGCCTGTGTGGCGGAGCAGAGCCGCGGAGCGTCGTGTGGCCGTACACCGGGCTATTGTCCCCCGTGCTGCGGGGGACGTGCGGGGATGCTGGAGGAGGAGGAGGGCACGGGATGCTGCAGGGCAGGATGGAGCGCAGGCTGGCGGGAGCCCGCACCGGAGGGGGGCGCTGTGCTGTCAGGAGATGGTGGCAGCAGCTGGGGGCCTGCCTGTCATGTGACCCCCTACGCCGTATCGCTGAGGTGTGACCCCCCTACACCGTATCGCTGAGGTGTGACCCCCCCTACACCGTATCGCTGAGGTGTGACCCCCTACGCCGTATCCCTGAGGTGTGACCCCCCTACGCCGTATCCCTGAGGTGTGACCCCCCTACGCCGTATCCCTGAGGTGTGACCCCCCTACGCCGTATCGCTGAGGTGTGACCCCCCTACGCCGTATCGCTGAGGTGTGACCCCCCTACGCCGTATCGCTGAGGTGTGACCCCCCTACGCCGTATCGCTGAGGTGTGACCCCCCTACGCCGTATCGCTGAGGTGTGACCCCCCTACGCCGTATCGCTGAGGTGTGACCCCCCTACGCCGTATCGCTGAGGTGTGACCCCCCTACGCCGTATCGCTGAGGTGTGACCCCCCTACGCCGTATCGCTGAGGTGTGACCCCCTACGCCGTATCGCTGAGGTGTGACCCCTACGCCGTATCGCTGAGGTGTGACCCCCTACGCCGTATCGCTGAGGTGTGACCCCCTACGCCGTATCGCTGAGGTGTGACCCCCTACGCCGTATCGCTGAGGTGTGACCCCCTACGCCGTATCGCTGAGGTGTGACCCCCTACGCCGTATCGCTGAGGTGTGACCCCCTACGCCGTATCGCTGAGGTGTGACCCCCTACGCCGTATCGCTGAGGTGTGACCCCCTACGCCGTATCGCTGAGGTGTGACCCCCCTACGCCGTATCGCTGAGGTGTGACCCCCTACGCCGTATCGCTGAGGTGTGACCCCCTACGCCGTATCGCTGAGGTGTGACCCCCTACGCCGTATCGCTGAGGTGTGACCCCCTACGCCGTATCGCTGAGGTGTGACCCCCTACGCCGTATCGCTGAGGTGTGACCCCCTACGCCGTATCGCTGAGGTGTGACCCCTACGCCGTATCGCTGAGGTGTGACCCCCTACGCCGTATCGCTGAGGTGTGACCCCCTACGCCGTATCGCTGAGGTGTGACCCCCTACGCCGTATCGCTGAGGTGTGACCCCCTACGCCGTATCGCTGAGGTGTGACCCCCTACGCCGTATCGCTGAGGTGTGACCCCCTACGCCGTATCGCTGAGGTGTGACCCCCCTACGCCGTATCGCTGACACTTACTTTCTGTGGGGGTCACAAGATCTTAGAGGGATTCTCCACTTTTGTACCTACACAGCTGAACGTGAACCTCCTGCCCCTCAGCCTGTGGCTCTCTGATACAGAACTCCCATCATGCCCTGACAGCCTTCAGCATAGTCCTCAGCCACAGATAGTAAAACTACAACTCCCGTCATGCAGTGACAAGCTTCAGTTACCAGTCAGTTATGGTCTTGGTCACGGTCACCAGTCTGTGACTCTCCAGAGATACAACTCCCATCATATCCTGGCAGCTTTTGTCATGGGCCGGTGGTGATGATCTTGATTATTGATGTTGCAGAACTACATCACCCATCGTGCACAGACAGCCTTCAGTATAGTCACCAGCCAGTGATCATCTGGGTTATTATTCCCCAGCCTGTGATGATCCAGGACAATATATTGGGACATGATGGGAGTTGTAGAATTGCAACAAGTGATAAGTTTAGGAACACTGGTATCTTTCTAGCTGATCCCTGGGGGTGACACCTGCTGTCAGTACCCGGAGACCTGTGGGCATTGCCATTTATTATGCTGGGGAGGGGGTTTGGTTTTCCCCTCTCTCTATAGGCTGCAATGTTGGGATGCCGCCGGAGGTTGGGGAACAATGATTTAGACCTCTCAGACATGGAAGTGGCAGCCGGACAGGAGAACGGAGCAGCGCGATCAGGGCCCCGGTGATGGAACCGGGGAGGTAAGTGACCGGCGGCCTTTATATCCGCCCTCTCCCCAGCTGTAAACTAAAAATGACCCCAGCCCGGAGTACCCTAATGGATGGATGCCGGCACGGGGAGGCACAGCGCCATTCTATACCCGAGCACCGGCCTGGAGCAATGGGAATCGATGAAGCTGCATCACAAAGGGAAGGAGAGATTGCCACACTTGGGGGTAGCCAGCCTACCCCCAGTGCTTTGGGCTGGTGCTTGGGAATAGATCAGCATCGTGCTGAGGAACCGGGGGGGGGGGGGGGGGGGGGGGGGGGGGGGGGGGGGGGGGGGGGGGGGGGGGGGGGGGGAGTTCAAAAAACGACAGCATCACCGACAACCCGGCACCGCCACCGATCCGTAATGGTAAAAAAAAAACCCAAAGCACAGTAACCAATGGTGCATTCTCTTTAAGATCTTCACTGATCATCACTCGGTGGTGACTATGGCAGGAGGCTGTCAGGGCATGATGGGATTTGTAGTTTTGTACCAGCTAGTAAAGCACAGGCTGGGGAACCGTGTCCCCAGATCATCATTGGCTAGTGACTATGCTAAAATCTGTCAGGGAATGATGAGAGTTGTAGTTATGTAACAGCTGAAGAGCCGCAGGCTGGGGAACACTGTCCCAAGGTATGTTCTAGGTGCGTCCTCTTGTGTGTTGATCTCACATGTTCTATGCCCTGTAGGCAGGTAACTCCCTGTACAGCAGGACTGGTCAAATTCCAGGGGCCGGGGAGCTGGGGTGCTGAGAAGTCGGGAGAAGACTTTACCTCTTGCATTGCTTTCTAGTCATGACGTTTACTGTTGTCTACTAACCCGGTGATTGTCCGCAACCTCTAGGCTGCAGCTGGTGCACAGTTATAACGTCTGAGCTGCCCGTATAGTCGGTGGCCATTGGGACTATGCTGGGAGTTGTAGCTTTACAGGTGGATGACCACTAGTGTATAGAATAGGTTTAGTCCTGTGCTAATAAATCTATGTTAATTGCCATTAGGGCTGTGCTCTCCAGCTGTTACAGAACTACCACTCCCATCATTCCATGGTGGTAGTGGGTGGCTGTGTTGGAGAACACTGTCCCCTGAGGTGCGTCCTGTTTAGCCATGGCCATCTGTGTGTGTGTGCTGCAAGATGGTTGTCGCTCCTTCGATCAATCTGGAATTGATAAACTCTATGGTACAATGGATGTCAAGTTTGTAGATTAAAAACAGAGTTGACCTGAAATAGCCTGAGTGAACTACTGTTTACACCAGACGGCGCCGTCATTCAGAGATGGTATTGACATTTGTGCTACTTTTGTTCCTACATAATGATGTATCATTAGGAGCTGTATGCACGCAAGAAGAATCCTATTATATTATAGAAAGCGCCGTAGATTCTGTGAGCGATCGGTGACGATATCTTTTGTGACTGATGCTTTTTCCTATTTGTGCGGGTTGGTTTGTTGCCGCTTCTTGTTCTCGGTGTAAATGGCCTCAGGTGGCTGCAGGGACTCGACTGATCAGTATAGTGACAGCAACAAGTTCCCATATACATTGCATCAGATTGATGGAAATGGAAGACTTAAAGCGACTCTGTACCCACAATCTGACCTTCCCCCCCCCCACCCCCCCCCACCCAAACCACTTGTACCTTCGGATAGCTGCTTTTAATCCAAGACGTGTCCCGGGGTCCGTTCGGCAGGGGATGCAGTTATTGTCATAAAGACAACTTTAATCCTGCAGCGCTGTCTAACGGCGGGTCTTATTTTTGTATATGCATTAGGATGGCAGACTCTTTCCCTCCTCCCCATCCTCCTCATCATTAGCAATGCTCCAGGCAGATTGCTTCCTATTCCCCACCTGTGTGTATAATGAACATGGGCTGGATCGTTATACACCTGTGCAAAGCTCAAACAGCAGTAAATGTTCCTGGATCATTCCTAATGATGCGGAGGGTGGGGAGGAAGGACAGAGAAGTGGTGCCAGCCTAATGCATATACAGATGTAAGCCCCGGCCGTTAGACACAGCGCTGCCGGATTAAAAGTTGTTTTTATGACAATAAATCCCCTGCCGAACGGACCCCAGGACAGATCTTGGATTAAAAGCAGCTATCTGAAGGTACAAGTGGTTTGGGGGGGACAGATTGTGGGTACAGAGTCACTTTAAATTTTACCGAATGTGAATTACCAGCCAATTTTTTTGCTTTGAGTTTAATACCATAGACTGACTGTCAAATAAAGGACCTTTCATAAAAGGTTATAGACACTTAAAAAGCATTTTTTATTCTTAATTTGTACTTTTTTATGGTACAATTCTGTTAGAATTTTTGCTTATTTTCGCTTTTACAGCCTCTGCAGATTAGTGTATGAGCTCTATTTTCTCTTTGTACTTGAAGCTGTTTGAATCTCTCCTGCAGACTGCCTTGTATCTGCTCTCTTCTCCCTCCACAGCCTGTGTGAGCTGTCATCCATTCTCCTTGCTACTATTTCTAAAGCCACCTTTTTTGGTGTGTTTTATTAGTTTTTTCTTATTTTTTTTACCGTAGCTCAAGTCTTTGCTTACAATTTAAAGGGAACCATTCACCCCGTGGCCCCCGGCAGAAACTGACATACAGTGAATAAAGGTCAATATACTTACCACATCGCTCCCGGCCCGTCCCGGATCCCGTTGTTGACACAGAGAAATCGCCGATTCTCTTCTCCCGCCCATTATGGTAATGAGCTGAGATGAGTCCAACGTCCATAGGAAACGACGGACGAGTCCAACTTATTCATGAGGTCCTCTTCTCGTCGCCGCCCATCCACACCTCCTGGAACTTGATTGACGTCTTCAGTCTTCTGACGAATTCCCGCGCAGGCGCCGCTGCGATGGTCCCGTCACCTCTTCTGCGCCTGCGCGGTAAACAGGATACGTGTTCGAGCCAATCGGCGCACGCGCAGTAAACAGTGAAGCTGCGGAGCGGCTTCAATTGTGAACTGCGCATGCGCCGAAAACGACTGTCACGGCGCCTGCGCGGGATCCGGCGAGAAGAAAGAAGACGAGGAGGAAGAGGACCTGGCGGCAATCAAGTGTCGGAGGCGGGAGAAGGCTGGATTTCGGACCCGGCGGCGCTCGTTACCATAATGGGCGCGAGAAGAAGAATCGTCAATTTCTCCGTGTCGACAACGGGATTCGGGACGGGACCGGGAGCGATGTGGTAAGTATATTGACCTTTATGTCACTGTATGTCAGTTTCTGCCGGGGGCCACGGGGTGAATGGTTCCCTTTAAGTATTTTTACATAAAGTTTTTTTGTTTGTTTTTTATGCAGCTAGTATTATATCCAAAAACAGTACAGTGTACTTAAGTGCACACTTTTGCTCCATTCACATTCATTTTAGTAATCAGTGGGGGGTCTTCATTTTTTGAGAGGAAACCACTTTACCCTTTAACTAGGCCTGAGTATAACTGGGAAGTCCTGTCAGTAGTTAAAAAGTGGGGGATCCTGCTGACTGCTGTCCTGTGTATCAGGGTGGGGGATCCTGCTGACTGTTTCCCTTTTAAGCGCAGAGCGTTCTTGTTTCTCTGTTGATCTAAGCCTGGACACTGAAAATATTAATAAGTAAATATTTTCCATGAAGGGGAAAACCTATTAGGCTGCATACAGAGCGGCTGTGTAGGGAAACACATGCAAATAGACGTTTGGTTTCAGAGCTGAATAGAGAGAAGATGCTGTAGACACAGTACAGACTTGCCAGAGGCGGGGGGGGGGGGGGGGCTATACTACGTGGCTTTTGGGGGGTGAGGTTCCTAATGCCAGTGTATGCAATTTTTCCTGGCTCGTACGTCGATGAACGTGTCTCTGTCTCCTGCTCTGACTATTTGCCCACATCTGTCCCTCCTAGATGTAAAAAAAAAAAAAATGTAAGCAATGCAGAAATGTTTGAATGTCTTAGCCTGGGATGGAAAAAATTACAGGAAATCGGTGCATTTTTATTTTCCAATTAAAAAATGGTTCCCTGAAGCCTCAGGGTTTTATCCTATGTGGGGCACTGTACTGGACTCTCCTATGTGAATTGTGCAAGTGC
>NW_027209061.1:0-35338 GCF_027789765.1 Dendropsophus ebraccatus
ACATGACCTGGACACGCCGCCACATGTACTTCTACTTCAGTCTTTACCCACCATTCATGGACAAAGAACTTAGGGTGCTGAATGTTTCTCCTCTTTGGGTATGTCTGAACCCAAACCCTCCATGTCTTGGAATCTGCCTTCAGTTGCCATCTACGTCAATAGGATAAGGTGATGGCGTTACAGGGCGTGCACTACTCTCATTCATATGAACAGCGCCTGATCCTGATTTGTGCTTTGATCTTATGACTATGTAATATGGATTTGGCAGTATGAGATGATCCGAACCTCATGGCATGATCCAGTCTACAAGAACCACCTTCTCAAGACCCGTCCAGGAGCCTGAGATGGTGCAGAAAGTGTCTGACCAGACAAGGAGCAGTGGAGGAACCCTTGAGCAGAGCCTCCTGGCAGTAATCCCTCATGCTTGGTCCCTCTGTCGAGTCCTTGTAGTAATAGCAGCAAGTGACATTGTTCCTTCTGTGGTTTATAAATCACCTTGTACAGCGGCCGGACGTCAGCGTCTTATTGCACGGCCTGCCGACCTGTTCCCTCATGGTGCCTCCAACTCTCCACACACAACTCTGTTCCCAGAATCTCAGGCCGGAGTCCATGGCTCCTCAGGTGTCGCGGGCCGGTCATGATCTGCCGCGCGGCCTGAAAGAACCCGGTAACGTTCCCAAGATTCCTCCTCCTGACGTGTTCGTTGGTTATCTCTTGGACGTAGCGAGAGGGGAACCAGCCCTTCTTCCCATCACACAGCCGAATCCTTCATACCAACCTGGTGTTAGAGAAGAACCAGTCACATATAGGGACAGTATAAAGTAAGCTCTGCGAGCTAGCACAGCAGCCATAGAGTACAGCATCACAACTACCCTTCCCCCGCACCTTCAACGTCTTGCGCAGGACATTGATGATGTCAGATGGCTCGAGGGTCAACTCGTCGCCTGGGTTGCCATGTACTGCTCCACACAATGGACCTGGGGGCAATCTGAGAACAAAGACACCAGAATGACATCATCATCTCACCCATGTGTAACTATGACATCACCAAACAATGGAAGAAACTCACCCCAGTCCTCATAGATCGTATCACAGCCCGACAACGAGTCACTGTTCTTACTGGGAAGGCGGCAACCCACCGATGCAGATCAGACCTGTACAGATAGAAGAGATACAGAAGAGAGTGATGAGGCTCCACATATCACCCTGCAGTGGGCAGGCTCATAGCTCCTATCTGTATCACCCTGCAGGGGGCGGGCTCATAGCCCCTCCTATCTGTATCACCCTGTAGGGGCAGGCTCATAGCTCCTCCTATCTGTATCACCCTGCAGGGGGCGGGCTCATAGCTCCTCCTATCTGTATCACCCTGCAAGGGTCGGGCTCATAGCTCCTCCTATCTGTATCACCCTGCAGGGGGCGGGCTCATAGCTCCTCCTATCTGTATCACCCTGCAGTGGGCGGGCTCATAGCTCCTCCTATCTGTATCACCCTGCAGGAGGGGGTGGGCTCATAGCTCCTCCTATCTGTATCACCCTGCAGGAGGGGGTGGGCTCATAGCTCCTCCTATCTGTATCACCCTGCAGGGGTCGGGCTCATAGCTCCTCCTATCTATCACCCTGCAGGGGGCGGGCTCATAGCTCCTCCTATCTGTATCACCCTGCAGGGGTCGGGCTCATAGCTCCTCTTATCTGTATCACCCTGCAGGGGTCGGGCTCATAGCTCCTCCTATCTGTATCCCCTGCAGTGGGCGGGCTCATAGCTCCTCCTATCTGTATCACCCTGCAGAGGGCGGACTCATAGCTCCTCCTATCTTTATCACCCTGCAGGAGGGGCAGGCTCATAGCTCCTATCTGTATCACCCTGCAGAGGGGGGTGGGCTCATAGCTCCTCCTATCTGTATCACCCTGCAGGGGGCGGCTCATAGCTCCTCCTATCTGTATCACCCTGTAGGGGGCGGGCTCATAGCTCCTCCTATCTGTATCACCCTGCAGGGGGCGGGCTCATAGCTCCTCCTATCTGTATCACCCTGCAGGGGGCGGGCTCATAGCTCCTGTCTGTATCACCCTGCAGGGGGCGAGGCTTATAGCTCCTCCTATCTGTATCACCCTGCAGGGGGCGGCTCATAGCTCCTCCTATCTGTATCACCCTGCAGGGGGCGGGCTCATAGCTCCTGTCTGTATCACCCTGCAGGGGCGAGGCTTATAGCTCCTCCTATCTTTATCACCCTGCAGAAGGGGGTGGGCTCATAGCTCCCTCCTATCTTTATCACCCTGCAGGGGGCTGAGGGTCATAGCTCTCATCTGTATCACCCTGCAGGGGGCGGCTCTTTCTATCACCCTGAGGGGAGAAGTTCCTTACTGCGTGGGTGCTTTAAAAAGCCGATCGCAAGTTTTCCTTCTGGTGATTCTCTAGAAGGATGAGGAAGAAGCTGTTCTCCATTGTGGGGCAGGACTGGACCTGGACCAGGGAGCGATGTGCATAATCCAAAACAACGTGCCTGTCAGAGCTGGGACAGAAATGATGGGGAAACATTTAATGTAAGAGTAAAGAGTGATGATGTATATAAGAGGAGAGGAGTGATGATGTACATAAGAAGAGAGGAGTGATGATGTACATAAGAAGAGAGGAGAGATGATGTACATAAGAAGAGAGGAGAGATGATGTACATAATAGAGAGGAGAGATGATGTACATAAGAAGAGAGGAGATATGATGTGATATAAGAAGAGAGGAGAGATGATTTTATAAGAAGAGGAGGAGAGATGATGTTATAAGAAGAGAGGAGTGATGATGTATATAAGAGGAGAGAGTTATGATGTATATAAGAAGAGAGGAGAGATGATGTATAGAAGAAGAGAGGAGTGATGAGGTATATAAGAAGAGAGAGAGTGATGATGTCGTAAGAGGAGAGGAGTGATGATGTATATAAGAGAGAGGAGAGATGATGTAATATAAGAAGAGAGGAGGAGGATGTATATAAGAAGAGAGTAAGAGATGATGTATATAAGAATAGAGGAGAGTGAATGTATATAAGAAGAGAGGAGAGATGATGTATATAAAGAAGGAGAGATGCAGTATATAAGAGAGAGGAGAGAGGATGTATTCAAGAAGCGAGGAGAGATGATGTATATAAGAAGAGAGAAGATGATGTATATAAGAAGAAGGAGAATATGTATATAAGAGGAGAGGAGAGATGATGTTATATAAGAGAGGAGTATGATGTATATAAGAGGAGAGGAGTGATGCTGTATATAAGAAGAGAGGAGTGATGATGTATATAAGAGGAGAGAGGTGGAGGGAATAAGAGAGAGGAGAGATGATGTATAATAAGAAGAGAGAGAATGATGTATATGAAGAAGAGAGGAGTGATGATGTATATAAAAGAGAGGAGTGATGATGTATTAAGAGAGAGGAGTGATGAGGTATCTAAGAGAGAGGAGTGATGATGTATATAGAGGAGAGAGAGATGATGAGTATATCCGAGAGAGGAGGAGGATGTATATTACAAGAAGAGAGGAGAGGAGTGATGATGTATAGAAGAGGAGAGGAGGATGATGTAATATGGAGGAGAGGGGTGATGAGGTATATAAGAGGAGAGGATGTGGATGTATATAAGAGGAGAGAGGGATGATGGATATAGAAGAGAGGAGAAGATGAGTATAGAGGAGAGGATGAGATGTATATAGGAGGGAGGAGTGATGATGTTATATAGGAGGAGAGGAGTGATGATGTATATAAGAGGAAGGAGGGATGATGTAATAGAAAAGAGAGGATGAGGAGGTAGAATAAGAGGAGAGGAGTGATGATGTAAGATAGAGGAAGAGTGATGATGGATATAGAGGAGAGGAGTGATGATGTATCTAAGAGGAGAGGTGTGATGATGTATATAAGAGGAGAAGGAAGGTATGATGTATATAAGAGGAGAGGAGCGGAGTGTTATGTATATAAGGAAGATTGAGAAATTACCTTTCTTCTGAGTGATCAGCAGGAAGTCATTGAACAGGAAGAAGTAGCCTGGGATCCGCTTGTTGGGTTTGCTGCCGAAAGACTTCCCTTCTGCTGCCCCTCACTGAGATCTCCCTGCTTCTCCAGAAGCGATTGTGGGGAGATGATGGGGACAGCCTGAAGAGGAGTACGTCCGTGAGACAGTGACAACTGACCCAACACGGCCCAAGACCATCATATCCCATTGGATGACCTCATGTCATGGAACACACCCATCAGATGACCTCATGTCATGGACCACACCCATCAGATGACCTCATGTCAGGACCACACCCATCAGATGACCTCATGTCACTGACCACACCCATCGATGGCCTCCTGGCACTGACCACACCCATCAGATGACCTCATGACACTGACCACACTCATCAGATGACCTCAGAGCACTGACCACACCCATCAGATGACCTCATGGCACTGACCACACCCATCAGATGACCTCTCATGGCACTGACCACACCCATCAGATGACCTCATGGCACTGACCACACCCATCAGATGACCTCTTTCACCTTTATTTTATCAACTCATCTGGAGGAAATGTAGATGAGCTCCTCGGTCTGCTTCATGCGGCCGACCTCGCGGTTACACCTCCTGGATGATCTGCGGGATCAGGACACACGTGTGACACGTCTGGTGACAGGAATGATAGTCAGGTGTCACATGAGGCGGCCATTACCTTGGATACAGATCCAGAGCTTTGCTGGCGGTCTGTTCACCTTCGGACCCCTCCTCGTCCTCTTCAGTATTTCTGTGGAGAACGTTATAAAAGGGTCATGTGACAAGTGCACCGGCAGCAGGTGGGCAGCGGTACAGACTCCTCCCCTCCTACCTCTATCAGCATCTTGATGCGGGTAATCCTCTGGAAGGGCAGCAGCAGAAAGGACATGAAGGGCAGACGCTGGCACTGGGGCAGCTCCTGCAGGCGGCACAGCACCGCATGGAACTGTGGGTTCTTCTCTCTGAGATGGGGACAAAAACCAGGAGGATGAGGTCAATGAGGGAGGAGCGAAGAAGCGCCCCCCCTCCACCTGTACACACCGCGGCAGAGGCGCCCCCCCCTCCACTGTACACCCCGGGAGAGGGCCCCCCCTCCACTGTACACCCCGGCAGAGGGCCCTCCCCCCCCTCCACTGTACACACCCCGGCAGAGTTGGCATAGGCCCCCCCCCCTCCTTCCACTGTACGCCCCGGCAGAGACGCTCCCCCCCCTCCACTGTACACACCCCCCCGGCAGAGGGCCCCCCCCCTCCACTGTACACACCCGCGGCAGAGGGCCCCCCCCCCTCCACTGTACACCCCGGGAGAGGGCCCCCCCTCCACTGTACACCCCGGCAGAGGCCCCTCCCCCCCTCCACTGTACACACCCCGGCAGAGTTGGCAGAGGCCCCCCCCCCCTCCTTCCACTGTACGCCCCGGCAGAGACGCTCCCCCCCCTCCACTGTACAACACCCCGGCAGAGGGCCCCCCCCCCTCCACTGTACACACCCCGGCAGAGGGCCCCCCTCCACTGTACACACAGACAGGTGCCCCCCTCTTGTAGCTATGGAGGTGTATTCTATCTTACAGGTGACCTTATATACATGTGCGTGCTGTTGCGCGGTGTGGCCCGCAGGGTGGGCTGCCTCCTGTGAGGGGTGGGGGTTCTTACATCAGCTCACTGTAAGTCTTCTCCTGGTACACCTGATTACGGACATAATCTATATACACAGAGAAGTGATGAATGGCGTGGTGATAGATGATGTCACACACATCCGATATCATCACATCTTCATCCACACGTGCCTCCAGCTCCATCAGGAACCTGTAGAGATAATAAGGTTACAGTCAATATATATTACAATCAAAAAATAAAGTAGAAATCCCGGCAACTCACCACTTGATCATCATATAGTATTAATTTGTTTCAGTTCCATAAACCAAGTGTGAACAGTGTTACAGCAGAACGCGTTTCGGCAATGTGCCTTTATCAACTGCACATTGCCGAAACGCGTTCTGCTGTTACACTGTTCACCTTGGTTTATGGAACCGAAATAAATTAATACTATATGATTATCAAGTGGTGAGTTGCCGGATTTCTACTTTATTTTTGATTCTGCTGGGACTACGCTCCTTCCTCGTGCACCACCCATCTACCACGGAGTGCCGCTCTGATTTTTTGAATATATATTACAATGGCGCCTCCCCCAGGGAAACCCTAAAGACATATGGAGACATATACCATTCACACTGCTCCGGGAACACAGGCCAGGCATGATGGGAATTGTAGTCCTGCCACAGATGGCGGACCCCAGGTTCCCCCTTCCAGCATGTCATATATCACATATATACAGGGCGGTCACTATGTGTAATAACATTAGGTCACGTATTACCTATCATATATACTACAGAGCAGTCACATATATATACTACAGAGCAGTCACATATATATACTACAGAGCAGTCACATATACATACTACAGAGCATTCACATATTACCTATCATATATACTACAGAGCAGTCACACACACCACACACACACATTATATATATATTATACCACACTACCGTTCAAAAGTTCTGGGTCACCCAAACAATTTAGTGTTTTCCATGTAGTCCCACTTCTTCTCCACAATACGTTGTGAAATGAATAGAAAATAGAGACAAGACATTGACAAGGTTAGAAATAACTGATTTATGTGAAATAACTTGTTCTTCCATCACACTTTGCTTCCGTCCCAGAATCCTCCTTTTGCAGCAATTCCAGCATTGCACACCTTTGGCATTCTAGCTATTAATCTGTTGGGGTAAGCTGGAGAATTGCCCCCCACGCTTCTAGAAGCAGCTCCCACAAGTTGGATTGGTTGGATGGGCACTTCTGGCGTACCATACGGTCCAGCTGCTCCCACAATGGGGTGGTGATCTGGTGACTGCGCTGGCCACTCCATTCCCTATGATAGAATACCAGCTGCTGCTTCTGCTGGAAATAGTTCTTGCACAATTTGGAGGTGTGTTTAGGGTCATTGTCCTGTTGAAGAATGAAATTGGCTCCAACCAAGCGCTGCCCACTGGGTATGGCATGGCGGTGCAGAGTGATAGCCTTCCTTATTCACAATCCCTTTTACCCTGTACAAATCTCCCACCTTACCAGCACCAACCCCAGACCATCACATGACCTCCACCATGCTAACAGATGGCGTCAGGCATTCTTCCAGCATCTTCTCATTTCTTCTGCTGCGTCTCACAAACGTCTTCTTTGTGATCCAAACACCTCAAACTTGGATTCATCCGTCCACAACACTTTTTTCAGTCTTCCTCTGTCCAATCTCTGTGTTCTTTTGGCCCATCTTAATCTTTTTCTTTATTGGCCAGTCTCAGATATGGCTTTTTCTTTGCCACTCTGCCCTGAAGCCCAAATCCGGCAGCCGCCTCTTCCCTGTAGATGGTGACGCTGGTGTTTTTGCGGGTACTATGTATGAAGATGCCAGTTGGGGACCTGTGAGGCGTCTGTTTCTCAAACTAGAGACTCTTACGTGCTTATCTTCTTGCTTAGTTGTGTAACGCGGCCTCCCGCTTCTTTTTCTACTCTGGTTAGAGCCTGTTTGTGCTGTCCTCTGAAGGGAGTAGTACACACCGTTGTAGGAAATCTTCAATTTCTTAGCAATTTCTGGCATGGATATGCCTTCATTTCTAAGAACAAGAATAGACTGTCGAGTTTCAGATGAAAGTTCTCTTTTCTGGCCATTTTGAGCGTTTAATTGACCCCACAAATGTGATGCTCCAGAAACACAATCTGCTCAAAGGAAGGTCAGTTTTGTAGCTTCTGTAACGAGCTAGACTGTTTTTCAGATGTGTGAAATGATTGCACAAGGTTTTCTAATCATCAATTACCTTCTGAGCCAATGAGCAAACACTTGTACCATTAGAAGACTGGAGTGATAGTTGCTGGAAATGGGCCTCTATACACCTATGTAGATATTGCACCAAAAACCAGACATTTGCAGCTAGAATAGTCAGTTACCACATTAGCATGTATAGAGTGGATTTGTTTAAAGTTAGGACTAGTTTAAAGTTATCTTCATTGAAAAGTACAGTGCTTTTCCTTCAAAAATAAGGACATTTCAATGCGACTTCAAACTTTTGAACGGTAGTGTGTATAAATATAGCGCAGTGTCCTACTACATATCATATGTCATGTGACATGCGATGGTGACCACTCGGCGCCCCATTACATGTCATCTCATAGACAGTCGGCGGTCTCTCACCTCTCGCTCACTTCTTTCACCTTCAGGATTTGGAGAACAGGATTTTCTTCTCTCTGATCACCACGATTCCTGGAGGTCTCGGCACCCCAAAAGTGTTCTGTCAGAACGTTCAGAGAGCGGAGGTACGAGGCCTCAGAGGTCAGAACCTCAAACATGCTCTGAGGACAGAAAAACAACATGGCCGACTGAGCATGTGTACACTAGAAATCCTCACCCGCACACAGACATCCCTGAACCTGAGGAGAAGACAGGTCAGACATGTTGGCTCCTACCTCCTGCATCTTTTTCTCGTCATTGCTCATACTCTCCAGGATGCCGCTGTCTATCACAGACGGTAACTCCTGCCACAGGGTGTTGTGGGGGGGCTGCTGATCGCCGGCCTTGTTTGGGGGATCCCCCGGCAGACAGCGGACTCTCCTGTGAGGAGTCATAGCTGGTGAAGCTGCTGTTACGGCCACTGTCTGCCTCCGGATCTCCTTGTTGATGACGCTCTGGCGGTAGGTCTGGTAGAGCGGCTCTGCACACAAGATACACGGACATAGGATCACATGTCTGTAAACATCTATATACAGAGACCACCACACATGTGACCAGTACTCACCATCCCGCAGGTGCGACTCCCAGTCTATAGACTTGGGGCTCTTCACAGTCGGTGTCCTAAAGGGAATCAATGAGAAATTAATTATATAGATGATATATGATGTATGACGTATATTACGTTTCATGGCTGCAACTGGACCATGAGAACACAGGGCGGGGGTCAGGACTACCTGGACACCGAGCTATCAGGGACACCAGTCCAAGGAGTCTGAAATAAAGAATGGTCACATATTGTCAGAAAAATACAAATATAATACTGCCCTGTATATGGTATAAAAATACTGCTCCTATATACAAGAATATAACTACTATAAAATATGACATGGAGAGAAAGGAGCTGTTGTATATCACACCTATGGCTGACACTAATGCCTCTCGGCTACATTTAAAAACCAACGCCAGGATGTTGGTATATAATTTGATCAAACCTCCCGTGGTAATCTGAGGCTGTTTCAGTGTGCAGAAAAACTTTATGTGATGGGGAGCGCTGCGGTCTTAAAAGCTGAGTGCTCTCAGCAACGTAATAGCATCACAGTGGTGCTCAGCGTAAATGAGAAAACAGTTCATTTAATCAGCAGTTCATTTAATCGGTAGTCAGTTTATAGTCTCGTCTTCTGACGTCACCGATCAGGGGGTGTGTATAATACACGTCATTCAAAACAAAACACCACGTGAACAAGTGCTACGGTTAAAAACATGTAAACAAGACATGGGAATCTCCAGAACAAATGGAAAATTTATGCACATAATTTAACAAATTATTCCATTTGTTCTGGAGATTCCCATGTCTTGTTTACATGTTTTTAACCGTAGCACTTGTTCACGTGGTGTTTTGTTTTGAATGACGTGTATTATACACACCCCCTGATCGGTGACGTCAGAAGACGAGACTATAAACTGACTACCGATTCAAACCCCCGAGGGCCAGATGAAGCGGGAAAGTTAACCCGCGAACGGCTGTTGCCACGGTGCACAGCACCCCTTGGACCCGTCTCCCCCTGCCCTGAAGTTACCTGCTTGATGACATCGTATCAATAAATCACTATTTGTGCATCTATCCGGTGAGTGCCGCTGGCTTGTCCTTTCTCAATGGCTTGTGCTGATATAACTACTATATTACTGCTCCTATACAGGGATATAGCTACTATAATACTGCTCCTATATACAGGAATATAACTACTATAATACTGCTCCTATGTACAGGAATATAACTACTATAATACTGCCTCCTATATACAGGAATATAACTACTATAATACTGCTCCTATATACAGGGATATAACTACTATAATACTCCCCCCTATATACAGGAATATAACTGCTATAATACTGCTCCTATATACAGGAATATACTACTATTATACTGCTCCTATATACAGGGATATAACTACTATATACTGCTCCCTATATACAGGAATATAACTACTATAATACTACTCCTATATACAGGGATATAACTACTATAATACTGCTCCTATATACAGGGATATAACTACTATAATACTGCTCCTATATACAGGAATATAACTACTATAATACTGCCCCCTATATACAGGAATATACTACTATAATACTGCTCCTATATACTGGAATATACTACTATAATACTGCTCCTATATACAGGAATATAACTACTATAATACTGCTCCTATATACAGGAATATAACTACTATAATAGTGCTCCTATATACAGGAATATAACTACTATAATACTGCTCCTATATACAGGGATATAACTACTATAATACTGCTCCTATATACAGGAATATAACTACTATAATACTTTAATATTATTTTTTTCCCATTCTGTTTGCTGCAGCTATGGTGAGCGCAATACCTTATCCAGACTTGTGCTGCTTGGGGGCGACCTTCTCCGCCGGCGGTGCTGGCCGGGTTCTGGTGTGGTGTTTTTGGGTCTGGTCCTGTGGCATGGGGGTCGCAGGGCCGTCCCATGGCCCCCGTTCCCTGGCTGTGCACGCCTGCGGGGTTGGTGGCCACTGACTGGCACGGTGTGGACTTAGTGTAGGGACCCATGTGTATCAGATACCGGCACGAGGTACATGGGCAGTATGGCTTGATCAATTCATACACAAAATTCTGATGTGTTTTTTATTTAGCCAAGCGGCACTAGTATCAGCCATAGGTGTGATGTGCAGCACTCTGTTTCTTCCCTGAGCCATAACTACTATAATACTGCTCCTATGTACAGGAATATAACTACTATAATACTGCCTCCTATATACAGGAATATAACTACTATAATACTGCTCCTATATACAGGGATATAACTACTATAATACTGCTCCCTATATACAGGAATATAACTGCTATAATACTGCTCCTATATACAGGGATATACTACTATAATACTGCTCCCTATATACAGGAATATAACTACTATAATACTACTCCCTATATACAGGGATATAACTACTATAATACTGCTCCTATATACAGGGATATAACTACTATAATACTGCTCCTATATACAGGAATATAACTACTATAATACTGCCCCCTATATACAGGAATATACTACTATAATACTGCTCCTATATACTGGAATATACTACTATAATACTGCTCCTATATACAGGAATATAACTACTATAATACTGCTCCTATATACAGGAATATAACTACTATAATAGTGCTCCTATATACAGGAATATAACTACTATAATACTGCTCCTATATACAGGAATATAACTACTATAATACTACTCCTATATACAGGAATATAACTACTATAATACTGCCCCCTATATACAGGAATATAACTACTATAATACTGCTCCTATATACAGAATATAACTACTATAATACTGCTCCTATATACAGGAATATAAACTACTATAATACTGCTCCCTATATACAGGGATATACTATAATACTGCTCCTATATACAGGAATATAACTACTATAATACTGCCCCCTATATACAGGGATATACTACTATAATACTGCCCCTATATACAGGGATATAACTACTATAATACTGCTCCTATATACAAGAATATAAACTACTATAATACTGCTCCTATATACAGGAATATAACTACTATAATACTGCTCCATATGTAGAAGAATATCCTTGTTACCTCCCCGTCCTGTGGTTACTGTGTTGGCGGTATACAGCACATATGACGGTATATACTGTAGTTATATTTCGCCACTCACCATTCCCATCCTCCACGGATGTCCCGGACTCTTTCCCCTTGTATACGGCCTCTATCGGGAGACTATTGGAGGCCATCTTCTTCTCCTTGTCGGTCACCTCCTCGTTGTTCCCCAGTGAATACCTTTTCAGGGAGCCCTTCCTCAGGAATGGGGGTGGGGGCAAGGGGGCGGGGGCGGGGCAGCTCCTCGGGGGGGCTTGCTGGGCACTTTAGGAGGTAGTGTTGGTGGAGGAGGTGGTGGAGGCTCTTGGGCTTGAAATGCAGTGGGGTCCTCTGTTCTTGCGGACAGGTTTCCTAATCTTGAAGCGGGTCTCCCCACCTCTCAGAGTCAGAGGGTCAGGACTCATCGTTGGGCTGTGAGGGGTCTCTGGAGTCATCGGAGCCCCCGGCCATAGACAAGAACGTCATCGGAGAAGGAGATGCTCTTGGCTTTGGAGGTTTTGGGCTCCTCAGGTTGCAGAGGGTCATGGGCAGGACCATTGGGTACAATGGGGGTGTCTGAGAGGTCTCTGTGGGCGGAGGGCCCATGTAGGGGGATCTGGGGGGGCCCCTCACCGCTGGGCCTCACCCTCAGCTGTAGATCTGTAAGACGTCAGGACGACGCTGTTCCTCTCACTCCTGACGCCATCGGCATAGTCCTGCCGGGAGCGCTCGGCGTGTTTCAGCGACCGCCGCCTCACTGGGTAACAGCTGCCGACGTTCATCCTGTCTGGGAGGAGCCAGGAGCCCCACCGGCCACCGTCCTCATCCTCATCGTCATTCACCGACAGGACTCTCTGGAAGACCCCGCTGTCATCAGAGGAGTCAGACGCCTCGTTCCCAGGAAGGCAAGGGGAGACCACCGAGGACTCTGGGAGCCACACCAGCACCATGCCGGCTCTCTGCTGGTGGCAGGCACAGCAGCAGCGGGAGGGGCAGGCCGCCCGCGGCACAACGGACGCCATCCGCGACCACCGATCCTCCACCTCCTGGGAGAGCTTAGGAGGGAGAGCTGGAAGACAGGACAGAACCATTACAACTCCAACACTGCAGAGCATTACTCCCACCAGGCTGAGCCCCCCCATCTCGGTACACTGCAGAGCATTACTCCCACCAGGCTGAGCCCCCTCATCTCGGTACACTGCAGAGCATTACTCCCACCAGGCTGAGCCCCCCCATCTCGGTAAACTGCAGAGCATTACTCCCACCAGGATGAGCCCCCCCCCCCCCATCTCGGTACACTGCAGAGCATTACTCGCACCAGGCTTAGCCCCCCCCCCTCATCTCCATACACTGCAGAGCATTACTCCCACCAGGCTGAGCCCCGTACACTGCAGAGCATTACTCCCACCAAACTGTGCCCCTACAACTCCGTACACTGCAGAGCATTACTCCCTATCACACAAGGATGTGTGTGTCTGAGAAAATGCATGAAGCGTAACAAAGGTGACAGACAATGGGCGCTGCGCTTTATAAGATCACATGACCATCATTATACAGCGCCATAAAGCGTTATACACACCCAGCCCTCACATGCCTCCTACTGAGGGAACAACATGGAAGCCACCAGATTGTCACAATGTACTGGGAGCTATACAGGGGCGGGCACTATGCTGGGTAATACAGGGGCGGGCACTATGCTGGGTAATACAGGGGCGGGCACTATGCTGGGTAATACAGGGGCGGGCACTATGCTGGGTAATACAGGGGCGTGCACTATACAGGGTAATACAGGGGCGGGCACTATGCTGGGTAATACAGGGGCGGGCACTATACAGGGTAATACAGGGGTGGGCGCTATGCTGGGTAATACAGGGGCGGGCGCTATACAGGGTAATACAGGGGTGGGCGCTATGCTGGGTAATACAGGGGCGGGCGATATGCTGGGTAATACAGGGGCGAGTACTATGCTGGGTAATACAGGGGCGGGCACTATGCTGGGTAATACAGGGGCGGGCACTATGCTGGGTAATACAGGGGCGGGCGATATGCTGGGTAATACAGGGGCGAGTACTATGCTGGGTAATACAGGGGCGAGTACTATGCTGGGTAATACAGGGGCGAGTACTATGCTGGGTAATACAGGGGCGGGCACTATGCTGGGTAATACAGGGGCGGGCGATATGCTGGGTAATACAGGGGCGAGTACTATGCTGGGTAATACAGGGGCGGGCGCTATGCTGGGTAATACAGGGGCGAGTACTATGCTGGGTAATACAGGGGCGGGCGATATGCTGGGTAATACAGGGGCGGGCACTATGCTGGGTAATACAGGGGCGGGCACTATGCTGGGTAATACAGGGGCGGGCACTATGCTGGGTAATACAGGGGCGGGCACTATGCTGGGTAATACAGGGGCGGGCACTATGCTGGGTAATACAGGGGCGGGGCGATATGCTGGGTAATACAGGGGCGAGTACTATGCTGGGTAATACAGGGGCGGGCACTATGCTGGGTAATACAGGGGCGGGCATGATGCTGGGTAATACAGGGGCGGGCATGATGCTGGCTAATACAGGGGCGGGCACTATGCTGGGTAATACAGGGGCGGGCGCTATGCTGGGTAATACAGGGGCGGGCGCTATGCTGGGTAATACAGGGGCGGGCACTATGCTGGGTAATACAGGGGCGGGCGCTATGCTGGGTAATACAGGGGCGGGCACTATGCTGGGTAATACAGGGGCGCTATACAGGGTAATACAGGGGCGGGCACTATGCTGGGTAATACAGGGGCGGGCACTATGCTGGGTAATACAGGGGCGGGCACTATGCTGGGTAATACAGGGGCGGGCACTATGCTGGGTAATACAGGGGCGGGCACTATGCTGGGTAATACAGGGGCGGGCACTATGCTGGGTAATACAGGGGCGGGCGCTATGCTGGGTAATACAGGGGCGGGCGCTATGCTGGGTAATACAGGGGCGAGCGCTATGCTGGGTAATACAGGGGCGGGCACTGCTGGGTAACAGGGTAATACAGGGGCGCTATACAGGGTAATACAGGGGCGGGCGCTATGCTGGGTAATACAGGGGCGGGCACTATGCTGGGTAACAGGGTAATACAGGGGCGCTATACAGGGTAATACAGGGGCGGGCACTATGCTGGGTAATACAGGGGCGGGCGCTATGCTGGGTAATACAGGGGCGCTATGCCGGGTAACACAGGGGCCGGCGCTATGCCGGGTAACACAGGGGCGCTATACAGGGTAATACAGGGGCGGGCACTATGCTGTGTAACAGGGTAATACAGGGGCGCTATACAGGGTAATACAGGGGCGCTATACAGGGTAATACAGGGGCGCTATACAGGGTAATACAGGGGCGGGCGCTATGCTGGGTAATACAGGGGCGGGCGCTATGCTGGGTAATACAGGGGCGGGCGCTATGCTGGGTAATACAGGGGCGGCCACTATGCTGGGTAATACAGGGGCGCTATGCCGGGTAACACAGGGGCGCTATACAGGGTAATACAGGGGCGGGCACTATGCTGTGTAACAGGGTAATACAGCGGCGCTTTACAGGGTAATACAGGGGCGCTATACAGGGTAATACAGGGGCGCTATACAGGGTAATACAGGGGCGCTATACAGGGTAATACAGGGGCGGGCGCTATGCTGGGTAATACAGGGGCGGGCACTATGCTGGGTAATACAGGGGCAGGCGCTATACAGGGTAATACAGGGGCGCTATACAGGGTAATACAGGGGCGGGCACTATGCTGTGTAACAGGGTAATACAGCGGCGCTTTACAGGGTAATACAGGGGCGCTATACAGGGTAATACAGGGGCGCTATACAGGGTAATACAGGGGCGCTATACAGGGTAATACAGGGGCGGGCGCTATGCTGGGTAATACAGGGGCGGGCACTATGCTGGGTAATACAGGGGCAGGCGCTATACAGGGTAATACAGGGGCGCTATACAGGGTAATACAGGGGCGGGCACTATGCTGGGTAACACAGGGTAATACAGGGGCGCTATGCTGGGTAATACAGGGGCGGGCGCTATGCTGGGTAATACAGGGGCGGGCACTATGCTGGGTAATACAGGGGCGGGCGCTATGCTGGGTAATACAGGGGCGGGCGCTATGCTGGGTAATACAGGGGCGGGCGCTATGCTGGGTAATACAGGGGCGGGCACTATGCTGGGTAATACAGGGGCGGGCGCTATGCTGGGTAATACAGGGGCGGGCACTATGCTGGGTAATACAGGGGCGGGCACTATGCTGGGTAATACAGGGGCGGGCGCTATACAGGGTAATACAGGGGCGGGCACTATGCTGGGTAATACAGGGGCGGCCACTATGCTGGGTAATACAGGGGCAGGCGCTATACAGGGTAATACAGGGGCGCTATACAGGGTAATACAGGGGCGGGCACTATGCTGGGTAATACAGGGGCGCTATGCCGGGTAACACAGGGGCCGGCGCTATGCCGGGTAACACAGGGGCGCTATACAGGGTAATACAGGGGCGGGCACTATGCTGTGTAACAGGGTAATACAGCGGCGCTTTACAGGGTAATACAGGGGCGCTATACAGGGTAATACAGGGGCGCTATACAGGGTAATACAGGGGCGGGCGCTATGCTGGGTAATACAGGGGCGGGCGCTATGCTGGGTAATACAGGGTAATACAGGGGCGGCCACTATGCTGGGTAATACAGGGGCGGCCACTATGCTGGGTAATACAGGGGCGCTATACAGGGTAATACAGGGGCGGGCACTATGCTGGGTAATACAGGGGCCGGCGCTATGCCGGGTAACACAGGGGCGCTATACAGGGTAATACAGGGGCGGGCACTATGCTGTGTAACAGGGTAATACAGGGGCGCTATACAGGGTAATACAGGGGCGCTATACAGGGTAATACAGGGGCGCTATACAGGGTAATACAGGGGCGGGCGCTATGCTGGGTAATACAGGGGCGGCCACTATGCTGGGTAATACAGGGGCGGCCACTATGCTGGGTAATACAGGGGCAGGCGCTATACAGGGTAATACAGGGGCGCTATACAGGGTAATACAGGGGCGGGCACTATGCTGGGTAACACAGGGTAATACAGGGGCGCTATGCTGGGTAATACAGGGGCGGGCGCTATGCTGGGTAATACAGGGGCGGGCGATATGCTGGGTAATACAGGGGCGGGCGATATGCTGGGTAATACAGGGGCGGGCGCTATGCTGGGTAATACAGGGGCGGGCGCTATGCTGGGTAATACAGGGGCGGGCACTATGCTGGGTAATACAGGGGCGGGCGCTATGCTGGGTAATACAGGGGCGGGCACTATGCTGGGTAATACAGGGGTGGGCGCTATGCTGGGTAATACAGGGGCGAGTACTATGCTGGGTAATACAGGGGCGGGCACTATGCTGGGTAATACAGGGGCGGGCGATATGCTGGGTAATACAGGGGCGGGCGATATGCTGGGTAATACAGGGGTGGGCGATATGCTGGGTAATACAGGGGTGGGCGATATGCTGGGTAATACAGGGGTGGGCGATATGCTGGGTAATACAGGGGCGAGTACTATGCTGGGTAATACAGGGGCGGGCACTATGCTGGGTAATACAGGGGCGGGCGATATGCTGGATAATACAGGGGCGGGCACTATGCTGGGTAATACAGGGGCGGGCGCTATGCTGGGTAATACAGGGGCGGGCACTATGCTGGGTAATACAGGGCGGGCGCTATGCTGGGTAATACAGGGGCGGGCACTATGCTGGGTAATACAGGGGCGGGCACTATGCTGGGTAATACAGGGGCGGGCACTATGCTGGGTAATACAGGGGCGGGCACTATGCTGGGTAATACAGGGGTGGGCACTATGCTGGGTAATATAGGGGCGGGCACTATGCTGGGTAATACGGGGGCGGCCACTATGCTGGGTAACACAGGGTAATACAGGGGCGCTATACAGGGTAATACAGGGGCCGGCACTATGCTGGGTAGCACAGGGTAATACAGGGGCGGGCGCTATGCTGGGTAATACAGGGGCGGGCGCTATGCTGGGTAATACAGGTATATACAGGGGTGTTAACCCAATAACATCACATCCACCCCCTCAACACCAACACCTGGGAGTGACAGGTCACATGATCAGTATATACCTGCAGACATCACTATACATCACACAGGTAGTGGCCATCACATGATCAGTATAGACCTGCAGACATGTCAGCTATACGTCACACCCTATGCAGGCAATACACCAGGAGGAGGAGCTGCCATTACATCTCTACATCACTAGGTGGCAGCACTTCCCTGCTGGAAATCAAAGAAGGTTTGGGTTGTTTGTTTGTTTGTTTTTTTAATGAAGCTGTCTTTAAGTGGTCTATAGGTGCCGCGGCGGGGGGGCTACACCTCACTATGTATATAGCAGAGTGCAGACAGCCGTCTATAGGTGCCGCGGCGGGGGGGCTACACCTCACTATGTATATAGCAGAGTGCAGACAGTGGTATATAGGTGCCGGGGGGCTACACCTCACTATGTATATAGCAGAGTACAGACAGCCGTCTATAGGTGCCGGGGGGCTACACCTCACTATGTATATAGCAGAGTGCAGACAGTGGTATATAGGTGCCGGGGGGCTACACCTCACTATGTATATAGCAGAGTGCAGACAGCCGTCTATAGGTGCCGGGGGGCTACACCTCACTATGTATATAGCAGAGTGCAGACAGCCGTCTATAGGTGTCGGGGAGGAGGCTACACCTCACTATGTATATAGCAGAGTGCAGACAGCCGTCTATAGGTGCCGGGGGGCTACACCTCACTATGTATATAGCAGAGTGCAGATAGTGGTATATAGGTGCCGTGGGGCTACACCTCACTATGTATATAGCAGAGTGCAGACAGCCGTCTATAGGTGTCGGGGAGGAGGCTACACCTCACTATGTATATAGCAGAGTGCAGACAGCCATCTATATGTATATTTATTTATTTATTTAGATATCGGTGCAAGGGGAAGAGGAATGTTGTTCTGTTGTTTTTGTCTCAGATACCACCGCAGCTCATATAACCCTCATAATACATATGGCCAAATAATCCCCCCGAACCTGTATACCCCTCCTCCTCCACCTGCCAGGACCAGTATACCCCTCCTCCTCCACCTGCCAGGACCAGTATACCCCTCCTCCTCCACCTGCCAGGACCAGTATACCCCTCCTCCTCCACCTGCCAGGACCAGTATACCCCTCCTCCTCCACCTGCCAGGACCAGTATACCCCTCCTCCTCCACCTGCCAGGACCAGTATACCCCTCCTCCTCCACCTGCCAGGACCAGTATACCCCTCCTCCTCCACCTGCCAGGACCAGTATACCCCTCCTCCTCCACCTGCCAGGACCAGTATACCCCTCCTCCTCCACCTGCCAGGACCAGTATACCCCTCCTCCTCCACCTGACAGGATCTGTATCCTCCCCCCTCCACACACACCAGGACCTGTATACCCCCCCCACCTCCTGTGGCCCCCTCTGTACCTCATCCTGGTGTGGACCCCCCACCTTACCTCCTGTGGCCCCCTCTGTAACTCATCACGCTGTGGAGCCCCCCACCTTCCCCCCTGTGGCCCCCCGTACCTCATCCCGGTGTGGACCCCCCCCACCTTACCTCCTGTGGGCCCCCGGCCCCCTCTGTACCTCATCCTGGTGTGGACCCCCCCCCCCACCTTACCTCCTGTGGCCCCCCGCACCTCATCCCACTGTGGTTTCGGCTTGGTCACAGGGCGCAGCGGTCACATATCAGACATTGGGGGGGGGGGGGGGGGGGGCGTGACGCAGCAGGACTATGGTGGGGTGGAGGGTGGAGGGGATAAGGTTACAGCTCCCATATACAAGAGAGGGGGAGGTTAACTCTTCACAGCCTGGCCAGTCACACACACACACACACACACATATATATATATATATATATATTTTTTTTTTTTTTTTACATACACACAACACACACACATTATAAATGTGTATATATATATATATATTATATATATATATATATATAGATATATATATACACACACACACACACAAATTATATATTATATACACAAACACACACACATTATATATATATATATATATATATATATATATATATATATACACACACACACACACACACACACACACTCCTATAGGCAGCTGTGCTCATGACTGACATGATAGTAACAGATGCTGGGAGGGACTGTTGCCTCCTCCATAACATACATAGCTGGAATGGCTGGTCTGTGGTCCCAAGAGCTGGCACTCTATAGGGGGGTCTATTCACCCCCCTCCTATACAGCCCAATGTGATGGATCGGGACTTAGCTTTCTGCACTGTTTGCTCTGACAGCAGAGGAAGAATTTTTGTTTATTGTCCGGCACTTTAAAGTAGAAGTCCATTAAAAAATTTTTATTAAAGTATTGTATTGCCCCCAAAAGTTATACAAATCCCCAATATACATTTATTACAGTAAATGCTTATAAAGGACTTTATCCCTGCACTTACTGCTGCATCAAGGCCTCACTTCCTGGATAACACGCGGATGTCACTTCCTGGATAACACGCTGATGTCACTTCCTGGATAACACGCTGATGTCACTTCCTGGATAACACGCTGATGTCACTTCCTGGATAACACGCTGATGTCACTTCCTGGATAACACGCTGATGTCACTTCCTGGATAACACGCTGATGTCACTTCCTGGATAACACGCTGATGTCACTTCCTGGATAACACGCTGATGTCACTTCCTGGATAACACGCTGATGTCACTTCCTGGATAACACGCTGATGTCACTTCCTGGATAACACGCTGATGTCACTTCCTGGATAACACGCTGATGTCACTTCCTGGATAACACGCTGATGTCACTTCCTGGATAACACGCTGATGTCACTTCCTGGATAACACGCTGATGTCACTTCCTGGATAACACGCTGATGTCACTTCCTGGATAACACGAGGATGTCACTTCCTGGATAACACGAGGATGTCACTTCCTGGATAACGATGTCACTTCCTGGATAACACGAGGATGTCCCTTCCTGGATAACACGAGGATGTCACTTCCTGGATAACACGGGGATGTCACTTCCTGGATAACACGGGGATGTCACTTCCTGGATAACACGGGGATGTCACTTCCTGGATAACACGGGGATGTCACTTCCTGGATAACACGGGGATGTCACTTCCTGGATAACACGGGGATGTCACTTCCTGGATAACACGGTGATGTCACTTCCTGGATAACATGGGGATGTCACTTCCTGGATAACATGGGGATGTCACTTCCTGGATAACATGGGGATGTCACTTCCTGGATACCATGGGGATGTCACTTCCTGGATACCATGGGGATGTCACTTCCTGGATAACATGGGGATGTCTCTTCTTGGATAACATGGGGATGTCACTTTCTGGATAAAGTGGTGATTTCACGACCCGACTCCCAGAGCTGTGCGGGCTGTGGCTGCTGGAGAGGATGATGGCAGAGGTACACTGAGGGACACAGGGCACTAGAGGGACACCGAGCATCGCTCTGCCATCATCCTCTCCAGCAGCCACAGCCCGCACAGCTCTGGGAGTTGGGTCGTGAAATCACCATGTTATCCGGGAAGTGGCATCACCGTGTTATCCGGGAAATGGCATCACCGTGTTATCCGGGAAGTGGCATCACCGTGTTATCCGGGAAGTGGCATCACCGTGTTATCCGGGAAGTGGCATCACCGTGTTATCCAGGAAGTAGCATCACCGTGTTATCCGAGAAGTGACATCACCGTGTTATCCGGGAAGTGGCATCACCGTGTTTATCCGGGAAGTGGCATCACCGTGTTATCCGGGAAGTGGCATCACCGTGTTATCCGGGAAGTGGCATCACCGTGTTATCCGGGAAGTGGCATCACCGTGTTATCCGGGAAGTGGCATCACCGTGTTATCCGGGAAGTGGCATCACCGTGTTATCCGGGAAGTGGCATCACCGTGTTATCCGGGAAGTGACATCACCGTGTTATCCGGGAAGTGGCATCACCGTGTTATCCGGGAAGTGGCATCACCATGTTATCCGGGAAGTGACATCAGAGTGTTATCCGGGAAGTGACATCACCATGTTATCCAGGAAGTGACATCACCATGTTATCCAGGAAGTGGCATCACCGTGTTATCCGGGAAGTGGCATCACCGTGTTATCCGGGAAGTGGCATCACCATGTTATCCGGGAAGTGGCATCACCATGTTATCCGGGAAGTGGCATCACCATGTTATCCGGGAAGTGGCATCACCATGTTATCCGGGAAGTGGCATCACCATGTTATCCGGGAAGTGGCATCACCATGTTATCCGGGAAGTGCATCACCATGTTATCCGGGAAGTGGCATCACCATGTTATCCGGGAAGTGGCATCACCATGTTATCCGGGAAGTGGCATCACCATGTTATCCGGGAAGTGGCATCACCATGTTATCCGGGAAGTGGCATCACCATGTTATCCGGGAAGTGGCATCACCATGTTATCCGGGAAGTGGCATCACCATGTTATCCGGGAAGTGGCATCACCATGTTATCCGGGAAGTGGCATCACCATGTTATCCGGGAAGTGGCATCACCATGTTATCCAGGAAGTGACATCACCATGTTATCCAGGAAGTGGCATCACCGTGTTATCCGGGAAGTGGCATCACCATGTTATCCAGGAAGTGACATCAGAGTGTTATCCGGGAAGTGACATCACCATGTTATCCAGGAAGTGGCATCACCATGTTATCCAGGAAGTGACATCACCGTGTTATCCGGGAAGTGGCATCACCATGTTATCCAGGAAGTGACATCAGAGTGTTATCCGGGAAGTGACATCAACATGTTATCCAGGAAGTGATGCAGTAGTAAGTGCAGGGGAAAAATCCCTTTATAAGCATTTCCCGTAATAAGTGTAGATTGGGGATTTGTATAAATGTTGGGGGCAATACAATATTTTAATAAAAAATTTCGACAGACTTCTGCTTTAAGAGACTATTGGCAGCGTGTGCAAACGGAGGGCCGAAATCTTATCATAGACCACCGGGAGCGCCACAAATCACAGAGCTGTTACCATGGATACACTGACGGCTTCGGGCAGTTACCATGGATAAGCTGGCAGTAACCATGGATACACTGACAGCTCCAGGCTGTAACCATAGAAATGCTAAAAGCAACGGCCAGTTGCCATGGATACACTGACAGCTCTGAGCTGTCACCATGGATAAACTGACAGCTCTGGGCAGTTACCATGTATACACCGTCAGTTCCAGGCTGTTACCATGGAAACACTGAAAGCTCCGGGCAGTTACCATGGATACGCTGACAGCTCCGGGCTGTCACCATGGAAAAACTGAAAACTCCGGGCAGTTACCATGGATACACTGGCAGCTCCGGGCTGTCACCATGGATACGCTGGCAGCTCCGGGCTGTCACCATGGATACGCTGGCAGCTCTGGGCTGTCACCATGCAGCGGGCCCCTAGTGTCCAATCTAGGATACAGCCACATCAGATTTATGTAAACTTTCTCTTTCATTTCCTCCTGGGCTTTTCCTGTCAGGCTCCGCTCCATTCCTGACAGCAGGCGGCCATGACGGGACAGGACAGTTGTTTACTCACTGTCATACCGCACACACCATGT
Organism: Dendropsophus ebraccatus; assembly: GCF_027789765.1. NCBI lineage: Eukaryota > Metazoa > Chordata > Amphibia > Anura > Hylidae > Dendropsophus > Dendropsophus ebraccatus. The sequence continues at coordinate 23,646 of NW_027209061.1, forward strand.
GCCCAGAAACCGGTTCTACCGCCCAGAACGTGCACAGCCCTGTCACATATCCTGCTCCGCCACATTCTGGGCTCCAAACACAGCACGCAGGGGCCACAGGGGGATCAGGGCTACGGCTGACGCCAGGACCATGCAGGGGCCACAGGGGGATCAGGGCTACGGCTGACGCCAGGGGCCACAGGGGGATCAGGGCTACGGCTGACGCCAGGACCATGCAGGGGGATCAGGGCTACGGCTGACGCCAGGGGCCACAGGGGGATCAGGGCTACGGCTGACGCAGGGACCATGCAGGGGGATCAGGGCTACGGCTGACGCCAGGGGCCACAGGAGGGATCAGGGCTACGGCTGACGCCAGGACCATGCAGGGGGATCAGGGCTACGGCTGACGCCAGGGGCCACAGGGGGATCAGGGCTACGGCTGACGCCAGGACCATGCAGGGGGATCAGGGCTACGGCTGACGCCAGGGGCCACAGGGGGATCAGGGCTACGGCTGACGCCAGGACCATGCAGGGGGATCAGGGCTACGGCTGACGCCAGGGGCCACAGGGGGATCAGGGCTACGGCTGACGCCAGGGGCCACGGCTTATAGAAGGACAGATGGCTGATAACAGAGGACAATAGCTTATATTAGGCTGTATGACTGTACGATATCTTGGATGGCTGATAACAGAGGACAATAGCTCTTAATAGCCTAAAAACTGATCACAAGCTGAAATCCTGACTCCAGTAAATGGTAAAATGCTTCTTATACGCGGCCCAGCAACCACTGTGGAGGACCCCCGCCCGGCACGGACGTTCTCATCACACTGACTCCCGGTCATGTGGTCGGGTGGCATTCACCCCAACAGCTGCAGCCTCCACCGAGCCAGGAGATGTGTGACCTCCCATCATCCCCACCCCGGCCTGGTGACACCGGATCACCACCATCTACTGCTCACAGCCGGCACAACATGACACCCCAGCCCCTGTCCCCCGTCACAGCGCACGCAGGGGCCCGGGTCACCCCTCACAGCGCACGCAGGGGCCCGGGTCACCCCTCACAGCGCACGCAGGGGCCCGGGTCACCCCTCACAGTGCACGCAGGGGCCCGGGTCACCCCTCACAGCGCACGCAGGGGCCCGGGTCACCCCTCACAGCGCACGCAGGGGCCCCCCTGGCACCACCCTATCACCCCTATCACAGCAGACAGGCGCCCGTGTTACCCCCTCACAGCAGACAGGCGCCCGTGTTACCCCCTCCGTTACCACACAGTTACAGATGCTGCCCCCATGTAAATGATACCAGTGTGGGGTCAGGATGTGTGATCAGTAGGGGGCGCCTCACTCTCACACCAGCTGGTACCCTGAGGTGCCACCACGAGCGCCCAGTGAATCAGGACTCTCAGGGGCTCAGGCCTGATGGTAGTGGATAGATCGCCAGGCACCTTCTACAGAGACCTTATCAGCCGGGCACAGGTGCCATGTAGTCCTGGCATGACTGGTACTCACGGGGTGGGCAGCTCTGCTCATCGTCCTTCTCCTCCTCTGACTTGATCTCAGTGCTTGCTTCCTCCTCCTTGGTGCTTGGGCGTCACCTTTTCTTCCTTTGGCAGGAGAGCTGGCGGTTTTGGAGGTATCCGCGGGTGAGGGTCCTCACTGCTGCCTCCTCCTGGATCCTTCTGAAAGAGGCCGGCGATCCTCCTCACACATACCCCAGAGGGAGTGGGCTCAGCAGGAGGTTCTGGGGGCTCAGGTTGGCAGGCTGGGGGCACAGAGGCAGGCTGGGGGCATGGTGGAGGCTTCTGAGGAGGCTTAGGAGGCAGATGAGGCGGAGGCCGGTTTGGAGGCCTGGCTTTTATAATACGGACAGGCTTCTGGGAAAGGGGGATGGGAGGTGGCAGTGCATCGGTGGCTGACATGGCGGCAGCGTGGTCACAGGATGGCAGACAGCATCATGGAGGAATCTGAAAGAAAGAAGGAGACGATTAGAAACTCCAGAGAACAGGGTCAGGACTGTATCAGCGCCACAAAACAGGGAAGAGATACAATGAGAAGATACAGAGGTATATACCGCCTTACAGAGCGTCACACAGTAATATACAGGAAAATATATACCGCCTCACAGAGGGTCACACAATAATACATAGGAAAATATATACCGCCTCACAGAGCGTCACACAGTAATATATACCGCCTTACAGAGCGTCACACAGTAATATACAGGAAAATATATACCGCCTCACAGAGGGTCACACAATAATACATAGGAAAATATATACCGCCTCACAGAGCGACACACAATAATATACAGGAAAATATATACCGCCTCACAGAGGGTCACACAATAATATACAGGAAAATATATACCGCCTCACAGAGGGTCACACAGTAATATATACCGCCTTACAGAGCGTCACACAGTAATATACAGGAAAATATATACCGCCTCACAGAGGGTCACACAATAATACATAGGAAAATATATACCGCCTCACAGAGCGTCACACAGTAATATACAGGAAAATATATACCGCCTCACAGAACGCCACACAGTAATATACAGGAAAATATATACCGCCTCACAGAGCGTCACACAGTAATATACAGGAAAATATATACCGCCTCACAGAGGGTCACACAATAATATACAGGAAAATATATACCGCCTCACAGAGCGTCACACAGTAATATACAGGAAAATATATACCGCCTCACAGAGCGTCACACAGTAATATATACCGCCTTACAGAGCGTCACACAGTAATATACAGGAAAATATATACCGCCTCACAGAGGGTCACACAATAATACATAGGAAAATATATACCGCCTCACAGAGCGTCACACAGTAATATATACCGCCTTACAGAGCGTCACACAGTAATATACAGGAAAATATATACCGCCTCACAGAGGGTCACACAATAATACATAGGAAAATATATACCGCCTCACAGAGCGTCACACAGTAATATACAGGAAAATATATACCGCCTCACAGAGGGTCACACAGTAATATATACCGCCTCACAGAGGGTCACACAATAATATACAGGAAAATATATACCGCCTCACAGAGGGTCACACAATAATATACAGGAAAATATATACCGCCTCACAGAGGGTCACACAATAATATACAGGAAAATATATACCGCCTCACAGAGGGTCACACAATAATACATAGGAAAATATATACCGCCTCACAGAGGGTCACACAATAATACATAGGAAAATATATACCGCCTCACAGAGCGTCACACAGTAATATATACCGCCTCACAGAGCGTCACACAGTAATATACAGGAAAATATATACCGCCTCACAGAGGGTCACACAATAATACATAGGAAAATATATACCGCCTCACAGAGAGTCACACAGTAATATACAGGAAAATATATACCGCCTCACAGAGGGTCACACAATAATACATAGAAAAATATATACCGCCTCACAGAGCGTCACACAGTAATATATACCGCCTCACAGAGGGTCACACAGTAATATACAGGAAAATATATACCGCCTCACAGAACGCCACACAGTAATATATACCGCCTCCCAGAGGGTCACACAGTAATATATACCGCCTCCCAGAGGGTCACACAGTAATATATACCGCCTCACAGAGGGTCACACAGTAATATATACCGCCTCCCAGAGGGTCACACAGTAATATATACCGCCTCCCAGAGGGTCACACAGTAATATATACCGCCTCCCAGAGGGTCACACAGTAATATATACCGCCTCACAGAGGGTCACACAGTAATATATACCGCCTCCCAGAGGGTCACACAGTAATATATACCGCCTCACAGAGGGCCACACAGTAATATATACCACTTCACAAAGTGTTAACCAATTATGGAGTGCCCCCTGCTGGTGTGATGATAAGGGGAGGATACACTGACCCCTGCTGGTGTGATGATTAGGGGAGGATACACTGCCCCCTGCTGGTGTGATGATTAGGGGAGGATACACTGCCCCCTGCTGGTGTGATGACGAGGGGAGGATACACTGACCCCTGCTGGTGTGATGACGAGGGGAGGATACACTGACCCCTTCTGGTGTGATGACGAGGGGAGGATACACTGACCCCTGCTGGTGTGATGACGAGGGGAGGATACACCTTTCCCTCCTGGTGTGATGACGAGGGGAAGATACACCATTCCCTGCTGGTGTGATGACGAGGGGAGGATACACCATTCCCTGCTGGTGTGATGACGAGGGGAGGATACACTGCCCCCTGCTGGTGTGAAGATGAGGGGAGGATACACAGCCCCCTGCTGGTGTGATGATGAGGGGAGGATACACAGCCCCCTGCTGGTGTGATGATGAGGGGAGGATACACTGCCCCCTGCTGGTGTGATGATGAGGGGAGGATACACCATTCCCTGCTGGTGTGATGATGTTAGAACCACTGTATAGGACATATGTTCCCTATGGCTGTCAGGAGGTGACATGCGTACGCTATGGCTGTCAGGAGGTGACATGTGTACGCTATGGCTGTCAGGAGGTGACATGTGTACGCTATGGCTGTCAGGAGGTGACATGTGTACGCTATGGCTGTCAGGAGGTGACATGTGTACGCTATGGCTGTCAGGAGGTGACATGTGTACGCTATGGCTGTCAGGAGTGACATGTGTACGCTATGGCTGTCAGGAGGTGACATGTGTACGCTATGGCTGTCAGGAGGTGACATGTGTACGCTATGGCTGTCAGGAGGTGACATGTGTACGCTATGGCTGTCAGGAGGTGACATGTGTACGCTATGGCTGTCAGGAGGTGACATGTGTACGCTATGTGCTGTCAGGAGGGTGACATGTGTACGCTATGGCTGTCAGGAGGTGACATGTGTACGCTATGGCTGTCAGGAGGGTGACATGTGTACGCTATGGCTGTCAGGAGGTGACATGTGATAACGCTATGGCTGTCAGGAGGTGACATGTGTACGCTATGGCTGTCAGGAGGTGACATGTGTACGCTATGTGCTGTCCAGGAGGTGACATGTGTACGCTATGGCTGTCAGGAGGTGACATGTTGTACGCTATGGCTGTCAGGAGGTGACATGTGTACCGCTATGGCTGTCAGGAGGTGACATGTGTACGCTATGGCTGTCAGGAGGTGACATGTGTACGCTATGGCTGTCAGGAGGTGACATGTGTACGCTATGGCTGTCAGGAGGTGACATGTGTACGCTATGGCTGTCAGGAGGTGACATGTGTACGCTATGGCTGTCAGGAGGTGACATGTGTACGCTATGGCTGTCAGGAGGTGACATGTGTCGCTATGGCTGGTCATGAGTGTGACATGTGTACGCTATGGCTGTCAGGAGGTGACATGTGTACGCTATGGCTGTCAGGAGGTGACATGTGTACGCTATGAGCTGTCAGGAGGTGACATGTGTACGCTATGGCTGTCAGGAGGTGACACTGTGTACGCTATGGCTGTCAGGAGGTGACATGTGTACGCTATGGCTGTCAGGAGAGTGACATGTGTACGCTATGGCTGTCAGGAGGTGACATGTGTACGCTATGGCTGTCAGGAGGTGACATGTGTACGCTATGGCTGTCAGGAGGTGACATGTGTACGCTATGGCTGTCAGGATGGTGACATGTGTACGCTATGGCTGTCAGGAGGTGACATGTGTACGCTATGGCTGTCAGGAGGTGACATGTGTACGCTATGGCTGGTCAGGAGGGTGACATGTGTACGCTATGGCTGTCAGGAGGTGACATGTGTACGCTATGGCTGTCAGGAGGTGACATGTGTACGCTATGGCTGTCAGGAGGTGACATGTTAACGCTATGGCTGTCAGGAGGTGACATGTGTACGCTATGGCTGTCAGGAGGTGACATGTGTACGCTATGGCTGTCAGGAGGTGACATGTGTACGCTATGGCTGTCAGGAGGTGACATGTGTACGCTATGGCTGTCCAGGAGGTGACATGTGTACGCTATGGCTGTCAGGAGGTGACATGTGTACGCTATGGCTGTCAGGAGGTGACATGTGTACGCTATGGCTGTCAGGAGGTGACATGTGTACGCTATGGCTGTCAGGAGGTGACATGTGTACGCTATGGCTGTCAGGAGGTGACATGTGTACGCTATGGCTGTCAGGAGGTGACATGTGTACGCTATGGCTGTCAGGAGGTGACATGTGTACGCTATGGCTGTCAGGAGGTGACATGTGTACGCTATGGCTGTCAGGAGGTGACATGTGTACGCTATGGCTGTCAGGAGGTGACATGTGTACGCTATGGCTGTCAGGAGGTGACATGTTGTACGCTATGGCTGTCAGGAGGTGACATGTGTACGCTATGGCTGTCAGGAGGTGGACATGTGTACGCTATGGCTGTCAGGAGGTGACAATGTGTAACGCTATGGCTTGTCAGGAGGTGACATGTGTACGCTATGGCTGGTCAGGAGGTGACATGTGTACGCTATGGCTTGTCAGGAGGTGACATGTGTACGCTATGGCTGTCAGGAGGTGACATGTGTAGCGCGTATGGCTGTCAGGAGGTGACATGTGTACGCTATGGCTGTCAGGAGGTGACATGTGTACGCTATGGCTGTCAGGAGGTGACATGTGTACGCTATGGCTGTCAGGAGGTGACATGTGTACGCTATGGCTTTCAGGAGAGGTGACATGTGTACGCTATGCTGTCAAGGAGGTGACATGTGTACGCTATGGCTGTCAGGAGGTGACATGTGTACGCTATGGCTGTCAGGAGGTGACATGTGTACGCTATGGCTGTCAGGAGGTGAACATTGTACGCTTATGGCTGTCAGGAGGTGGACATGTGTACGCTATGGCTGTCAGGAGGTGACATGTGTACGCTATGGCTGTCAGGAGGTGACATGTGTAAGCATATGGCTGTCAGGAGGTGACATGTGTAACGCTATGGCTGGTCAGGGAGGTGACATGTTGTACGCTATGGCTGTCAGGAGGTGACATGTGTACGCTATGGCTGTCAGGAGGTGACATGTGTACGCTATGGCTGTCAGGAGGTGACATGTGTACGCTATGGCTGTCAGGAGGTGACATGTGTACGCTATGGCTTGTCAGGGAGGTGACATGTGTACGCTATGGCTGTCAGGAGGTGACATGTGTACGCTAATGGCTGTCAGAGGTGACATGTGTACGCTATGGCTGTCAGGAGGTGACATGTGTACGCTATGGCTGTCAGGAGGTGACATGTGTACGCTATGGCTGTCAGGAGGTGACATGTGTATGCTATGGCTGTCAGGAGGTGACATGTTTCGGTCGGCTCTCCTTCACCATCAGTAACACTGGGCAGGAACACATTGCTATGGCTGAAATTGCAGCTCACGGCTAATGAGGAGATACCGACCCAATACAGGTATATACAGCACTAAAAGCAGCCCCCACACACACTGCTGTCAGGAGTAACACACAGAGCACAGCTGGGCCAGGGGGGGGGGGGGGGGCGCACACACACACACACAGAGCACAGCTGAGCCAGGGGGGGGCGCACACACACACACACACACACACACACACACACACACAGAGCACAGCTGGGCCAGGGGGGGGCGCACACACACACACAGAGCACAGCTGGGCCAGGGGGGGCGCACACACACACACAGAGCACAGCTGGGCCAGGGGGGGGCGCACACACACACACACACACACACACACACACAGAGCACAGCTGGGCCAGGGGTGGTGCACGCACACACACACACACACAGAGCACAGCTGGGCCAGGGGGGGCGACACACACACACACACAGAGCACAGCTGGGCCAGGGGGGGGCGCACACACACACACACACACAGAGCACAGCTGGGCCGGGGGGGGGGGCGCACACACACACACAGAGCACAGCTGGGCCAGGGGGGGGCGCACACACACACACACACACACACACACAGAGCACAGCTGGGCCAGGGGGCGCACACACACACACACACACACACACACACAGAGCATAGCTGGGCCAGGGGGGGGGCGCACACACACACACAGAGCACAGCTGGGCCAGGGGGGGGCGCACACACACACAGAGCACAGCTGGGCCGGGGGGGCGCACACACACACACACAGAGCACAGCTGGGCCAGGGGGGGGCGCACACACACACCACAGAGCACAGCTGGCCAGGGGGGGGGCGCACACACACACACAGAGCACAGCTGGGCCAGGGGGGGCGCACACACACCACACCACACACAGAGACACAGCTGGGCCAGGGGGGGGGGGGCGCACACACACACACACACAGAGCACAGCTGGGCCAGGGGGGGCGCACACACACACACACACACACACACAGAGCACAGCTGGGCCAGGGGGGGGCGCACACACACACACACAGAGCACAGCTGGGCCAGGGGGGGGTGCACACACACACACACACAGAGCACAGCTGGGCCAGGGGGGGGCGCGCACACACACACACACACAACACACACACACACACACACACACAGAGCACAGCTGGGCCAGGGGGGGGCGCACACACACACAGAGCACAGCTGGGCCAGGGGGGGGCGCACACACACACACACACACACACACACAGAGCACAGCTGGGCCAGGGGGGGCGCACACACACACACACAGAGCACAGCTGGGCCAGGAGGGGCGCACACACACACACACAGAGCCCAGCCAGGACAGGGGGCACACACACAGAGCCCAGCCAGGACAGGGGGCACACACACAGAGCCCAGCCAGGACAGGGGGCACACACACAGAGCCCAGCAAGGACAGGGGGCACACACACAGAGCCCAGCCAGGACAGGGGGCACATACACAGAGCACAGCCAGGACAGGGGGCACATACACAGAGCACAGCCAGGACAGGGGACACACACACAGAGCACAGCCAGGACAGGGGGCACATACACAGAGCACAGAGCACAGCCAGGACAGGGGACACACACACAGAGCACAGCCAGGACAGGGGGCACACACACAGAGCACAGTGCCCAGCCAGGACAGGGGACACACACACAGAGCACAGCCAGGACAGGGGGCACATACACAGAGCACAGAGCCCAGCCAGGACGAGGGCACACACACGAGCACAGAGCCCAGCCAGGACAGGGGGCACACACACAGAGCCAGAGCACAGCCAGGACAGGGGGGCACACCACACAGAGCACAGCCAGGACAGGGGGCACACACACCAGAGCACAGGAGCACAAGCCAGGACAGGGCAGGGACTCAGGAGGGGACAAGGATGTTGCTCTGTTATTTCCTGGACTGTGGGAAGTGCGAAGCTTCCTCCTGATAAGAAACAATATGTAACAGAGCTGTATGTGATACTAAGACTGACTACACGAGACGGAGGAGACCCCCAGACCCCATAACACCGTCCTCTAATAATGTGTACAGCCTATCCCCCAAAAAAATAGAGCTGTACAATATACAGTATATACTGCCCCCCCAGACATAGAGCTGTACAATATACAGTATATACTGCCCCCCCAGACAGAGCTGTACAATATACAGTATATACTGCCCCCCAGACATAGAGCTGTACAATATACAGTATATACTGCCCCCCAGACATAGAGGCTGTACAATATACAGTATATACTGCCCCCCCAGACATAGAGCTGTACAATATACAGTATATAACTGCCCCACCCAGACATAGAGCTGTACAATATACAGTATATAACTGCCCCCCAGACATAGAGCTGTACAATATACAGTATATTACTGCCCCCCCCCCCCAGGTGACATGAGGTGACTCCCCACAGACAAGACGACGGTATTATCACCTCCTTATATTGTGAGGAAAAACTACAGTTCAGCCTGAATACAGAGAGAGGGAGCGGGTTATTATATCACAGTGATGTCACTCTGCACCTCATTATATACGGTTATTACATCACAGTGATGTCATTCTGGACCTCATTATATACAGTTATTACATCACACTGATGTCACTCTCCTCATTATAAGGTTATTACATCACAGTGATGTCACTGCTCCTCACTATACGGTTATTACATCACAGTGATGTCACTCTGCACCTCACTATACGGTTATTACATCACAGTGATGTCACTCTCCTCATTATAAGGTTATTACATCACAGTGATGTCACTCTCCTCATTATAAGGTTATTACATCACAGTGATGTCACTCTCCTCATTATAAGGTTATTACATCACAGTGATGTCACTGCTCCTCACTATACGGTTATTACATCACAGTGATGTCACTGCTCCTCACTATACTGTTATTACATCACAGTGATGTCACTCTGCACCTCACTAAACGGTTATTACATCACAGTGATGTTACTCTGCACCTCACTATACGGTTATTACATCACAGTGATGTCACTGCTCCTCACTATAAGGTTATTACATCACAGTGATGTCACTCTGCACCTCACTATATACGGTTATTACATCACAGTGATGTCACTGCCCTCACTATCAGGTTATTACATCACAGTGATGTCACTCTGCACCTCACTATACGGTTATTACATCACAGTGATGTCACTGCTCCTCTTATACGGTTATTACATCACACTGATGTCACTCTCCTCATTATCCGGTTATTACATCACACTGATGTCACTGCACCTCATTATATGGTTGTTACATCACAGTGATGTCACTCTCCTCCTCCTTATACGGTTATTACATCACAGTGATGTCACTCTGCTCTGCACCTCACTATACGGTTATTACATTACTGCTCTGCACCTCATTATACGGATAGAACAGGACGGCGATGTCACTCTGCTCCTCATTATACGGTTATTACATTATAGTGATGTCACTGCACCTCATTATACGGTTATTACATCACAGTGATGTCACTCTCCTCCTCACTATACGGTTATTACATCACAGTGATGTCACTCTGCACCTCATTATACGGTTATTACATCACAGTGATGTCACTGCTCCTCACTATACGGTTATTACATCACAGTGATGTCACTCTACTCCTCACTATACAGTTATTACATCACAGTGATGTCACTCTGCACCTCACTATAAGGTTATTACATCACACTGATGTCACTCTCCTCATTATAAGGTTATTACATCACACTGATGTCACTCTCCTCATTATAAGGTTATTACATCACACTGATGTCACTCTCCTCATTATATAGTTATTACATCACACTGATGTCACTCTCCTCATTATAAGGTTATTACATCACACTGATGTCACTCTCCTCATTATATAGTTATTACATCACACTGATGTCACTCTCCTCATTATATAGTTATTACATCACACTGATGTCACTCTCCTCATTATATAGTTTCCTCATTATATAGTTATTACATCACACTGATGTCACTCTCCTCATTATCCGGTTATTACATCACACTGATGTCACTGCACCTCATTATATAGTTATTACATCACAGTGATGTCACTCTGCACCTCATTATAAGGTTATTACATCACACTGATGTCACTCTCCTCATTATATAGTTATTACATCACACTGATGTCACTCTCCTCATTATCAGGTTATTACATCACACTGATGTCACTCTGCACCTCATTATAAGGTTATTACATCACAGTGATAGAAACATAGAAGATTGTTGGCAGAAAAAAGACCACTGGGTCCATCTAGTCCTGCCCTTTTAGTATTTCCTTTCTTATTATCTTAGGATAGATGTATGTTTATCCCAGGCGTGTTTAAATTCTGTTATTGTAGATTTACCAACCACCTCTGCTG
>NW_027209062.1:0-17500 GCF_027789765.1 Dendropsophus ebraccatus
TGATCATCTGGAGGGATACATGTGCTGCTGCTGCTGATCATCTGGAGGAGATACATGTGTGCTGCTGCTGATCATGGGGAGATACATGTGTGCTGCTGCTGCTGATCATCGGGGAGATACATGTGTGCTGCTGCTGCTGATCATCTGGAGGAGATACATGTGTGCTGCTGCTGATCATCTGGAGGAATACATGTGTGCTGCTGCTGCTGATCATCTGGAGGAGATACATGTGTGGCTGCTGCTGCTGATCATCTGGGGGAGATACATGTGTGCTGCTGCTGTGCTGATCATCTGGAGGAGATACATGTGTGCTGCTGCTGATCATTGGAGGAGATACATGTGTGCTGCTGCTGCTGCTGATCATCGGAGGAGATACATGTGTGCTGCTGCTGCTGCTGCTGATCATACTGGGGAGATACATGTGTGCTGCTGCTGCTGATCATCTGGAGGAGATTACATGTGTGTGTGCTTTTGCTGCTGATCATCTGGAGGAGATACATGTGTGCTGCTGCTGCTGATCATCTGGGGGAGATACATGTGTTGCTGCTGCTGATCATCTGGAGGAGATACATGTGTGCTGCTGCTGGATCATCTGGGGGAGATACATGTGTGCTGCTGCTGCTGCTGATCATCTGGAGGAGATACATGTGTGCTGCTGCTGCTGCTGATCATCTGGGGGAGATACATGTGTGCTGCTGCTGATCATCTGGAGGAAGATACATGTGTGCTGCTGCTGCTGCTGATCATCTGGAGGAGATACATGTGTGCTGCTGCTGCTGATCATCTGGAGGAGATACATGTGGTGCTGCTGCTGATCATCTGGGGGAGATACATGTGTGCTGCTGCTGAGATCTGGAGGAGATACATGTGTGCTGCTGCTGCTGATCATCTGGAGGAGATACTGTGTGCTGCTGCTGCTGATCATCTGGGGGATACATGTGTGCTGCTGCTGCTGATCATCTGGGGGAGATACATGTGTGCTGCTGCTGATCATCTGGGGGAGATACATGTGTGCTGCTGCTGCTGATCATCTGGAGGGAGACACTGTGTGCTGCTGCGCTGCTGATCATCTGGAGGAGATACATGTGTGCTGCTGCTGATCATCTGGAGGAGATACATGTGTGCTGCTGCTGCTGATCATCTGGGGGAGATACATGTGTGCTGCTGCTGATCATCTGGAGGAGATACATGTGTGCTGCTGCTGCTGCTGATCATCTGGAGGAGATACATGTGTGCTGCTGCTGCTGATCATCTGGGGGAGATACATGTGTGCTGCTGCTGCTGATCATCTGGGGGAGATACATGCGTGCTGCTGCTGATCATCTGGGGGAGATACATGTGTGCTGCTGCTGATCATCTGGAGGAGATACATGTGTGCTGCTGCTGATCATCTGGGGGAGATACATGTGTGCTGCTGCTGATCATCTGGAGGAGATACATGTGTGCTGCTGCTGCTGCTGCTGATCATCTGGAGGAGATACATGTGTGCTGCTGCTGCTGCCGCTGCTGATCATCTGGGGGAGATACATGTGTGCTGCTGCTGCTGATCATCTGGAGGAGATACATGTGTGCTGCTGCTGCTGCTGATCATCTGGGGGAGATACATGTGTGCTGCTGCTGCTGCTGATCATCTGGAGGGGATACATGTGTGCTGCTGCTGCTGATCATCTGGGGGAGATACATGTGTGCTGCTGCTGCTGCTGATCATCTGGAGGGGATACATGTGTGCTGCTGCTGCTGATCATCTGGGGGAGATACATGTGTGCTGCTGCTGATCATCTGGAGGAGATACATGTGTGCTGCTGCTGCTGCTGATCATCTGGGGGAGATACATGTGTGCTGCTGCTGCTGCTGCTGATCATCTGGGGGAGATACATGTGTGCTGCTGCTGCTGATGATCATCTGGGGGAGATACATGTGTGCTGCTGCTGCTGATGATCATCTGGAGGAGATACATGTGTGCTGCTGCTGCTGATCATCTGGGGGAGATACATGTGTGCTGCTGCTGATCATCTGGGGGAGATACATGTGTGCTGCTGCTGATCATCTGGGGAGATAAGTGTGCTGCTGCTGCTGATCATCTGGAGGAGATACATGTGTGCCTGCTGCTGCTGATCATCTGGGGGAGATACATGTGTGCTGCCTGCTGCTGATCATCTGGAGGAGATACCATGTGTGCTGCTGCTGCTGATCATCTGGAGGAGATACATGTGTGCTGCTGCTGCTGATCATCTGGGGGAGATACATGTGTGCTGCTGCTGCTGATCATCTGGAGGAGATACATGTGCTGCTGCTGCTGCTGCTGATCATCTGGGGGAGATACATGTGTGCTGCTGCTGCTGATCATCTGGAGGAGATACATGTGTGCTGCTGCTGCTGATCATCTGGAGGAGATACATGTGTGCTGCTGCTGCTGCTGATCATCTGGGGAGATACATGTGTGCTGCTGCTGCTGATCATCTGGAGGAGATACATGTGTGCTGCTGCTGATGATCATCTGGAGGAGATTCTTGTGTGCTGCTGCTGCTGATCATCTGGGGGAGATACATGTGTGCTGCTGCTGCTGATCATCTGGAGGAGATACATGTGTGCTGCTGCTGCTGATCATTGGAGGAGATACATGTGTGCTGCTGCTGCTGATCATCTGGGGGAGATACATGTGTGCTGCTGCTGCTGCTGATCATCTGGAGGAGAGACATGTGTGCTGCTGCTGCCTGATCATCTGGGGGAGATACATGTGTGCTGCTGCTGCTGATCATCTGGGAAGAGTACATGTGGCTGCTGTGCTGCTGTGATCATCTGGGGGAGATACATGTGTGCTGCTGCTGATCATCTGTGGGAGATACATGTGTGCTGCTGCTGCTGATCATCTGGAGGAGATACATGTGTGCTGCTGCTGCTGATCATCTGGAGGAGATTACATGTGTGCTGCTGCTGCTGCTGATCATCTGGAGGAGATACATGTGTGCTGCTGCTGCTGCTGATCATCTGGGGGAGATACATGTGTGCTGCTGCTGCTGCTGCTGATCATCTGGAGGAGATACATGTGTGCTGCTGCTGCTGCTGATCATCTGGGTGAGATACATGTGTGCTGCTGCTGCTGATCATCTGGGGGAGATACATGTGTGCTGCTGCTGCTGATCATCTGGAGGAGATACATGTGTGCTGCTGCTGATCATCTGGGGGAGATACATGTGTGCTGCTGCTGATCATCTGGAGGAGATACATGTGTGCTGCTGCTGCTGATGATCATCTGGGGGAGATACATGTGTGCTGCTGCTGCTGATCATCTGGGGGAGATACATGTGTGCTGCTGCTGCTGCTGATCATCTGGGGGAGATTCATGTGTTGCTGCTGCTGATGATCAGCAGGGGGAGATACATGTGTGCTGCTGCTGCTGATCATCTGGAGGAGATACATGTGTGCTGCTGCTGCTGATCATCTGGAGGAGATACATGTGTGCTGCTGCTTGCTGATCATCTGGGGGAGATACATGTGTGCTGCTGCTGCTGATCATCTGGGGGAGATACATGTGTGCTGCTGCTGCTGCTGATCATCTGGGGGAGATACATGTGTGCTGCTGCTGCTGATCATCTGGGGGAGATACATGTGTGCTGCTGCTGCTGCTGATCATCTGGGGGACGATACATGTGTGCTGCTGCTGCTGATCACTCTGGGGGAGATACATGTGTGCTGCTGCTGATCATCTGGGGGAGATACATGTGTGCTGCTGCTGATCATCTGGGGAGATACATGTGTGCTGCTGCTGCTGATCATCTGGAGGAGATACATGTGTGCTGCTGCTGCTGATCATCTGGAGGAGATACATGTGTGCTGCTTGCTGCTGATCATCTGGGGGAGATACATGTGTGCTGCTGCTGCTGATCATCTGGAGGAGATACATGTGTGCTGCTGCTGCTGCTGATCATCCTGGGGGAGATACATGTGTGCTGCTGCTGCTGATCATCTGGAGGAGATACATGTGTGCTGCTGCTGCTGATCATCTGGAGGAGATACATGTGTGCTGCTGCTGCTGATCATCTGGAGGAGATACATGTGTGCTGCTGCTGCTGATCATCTGGAGGAGATACATGTGTGCTGCTGCTGATCATCTGGAGGAGATACATGTGTGCTGCTGCTGCTGATCATCTGGGGGAGATACATGTGTGCTGCTGCTGCTGATCATCTGGGGGAGATACATGTGTGCTGCTGCTGCTGATCATCTGGAGGAGATACATGTGTGCTGCTGCTGCTGCTGATCATCTGGGGGAGATACATGTGTGCTGCTGCTGCTGCTGATCATCTGGAGGAGATACATGTGTGCTGCTGCTGCTGCTGATCATCTGGGGGAGATACATGTGTGCTGCTGCTGCTGCTGCTGATCATCTGGAGGAGATACATGTGTGCTGCTGCTGCTGCTGATCATCTGGAGGAGATACATGTGTGCTGCTGCTGCTGATCATCTGGGGGAGATACATGTGTGCTGCTGCTGCTGCTGATCATCTGGGGGAGATACATGTGCTGCTGCTGATCATCTGGGGGAGATACATGTGTGCTGCTGCTGCTGATCATCTGGGGGAGATACATGTGTGCTGCTGCTGCTGCTGATCATCTGGGGGAGATACATGTGTGCTGCTGCTGCTGCTGATCATCTGGGGGAGATACATGTGTGCTGCTGCTGCTGATCATCTGGAGGAGATACATGTGTGCTGCTGCTGCTGCTGATCATCTGGAGGAGATACATGTGTGCTGCTGCTGCTGCTGATCATCTGGAGGAGATACATGTGTGCTGCTGCTGCTGCTGATCATCTGGGGGAGATACATGTGTGCTGCTGCTGCTGATCATCTGGGGGAGATACATGTGTGCTGCTGCTGCTGCTGATCATCTGGGGAGATACATGTGTGCTGCTGCTGATGATCATCTGGGGGAGATACATGTGTGCTGCTGCTGCTGATCATCTGGGGGAGATACATGTGTGCTGCTGCTGCTGATCATCTGGAGGAGATACATGTGTGCTGCTGCTGCTGCTGATCATCTGGGGGAGATACATGTGTGCTGCTGCTGCTGATCATCTGGAGGAGATACATGTGTGCTGCTGCTGCTGATCATCTGGAGGAGATACATGTGTGCTGCTGCTGCTGATCATCTGGAGGAGATACATGTGTGCTGCTGCTGATCATCTGGGGGAGATACATGTGTGCTGCTGCTGCTGATCATCTGGGGGAGATACATGTGTGCTGCTGCTGATCATCTGGAGGAGATACATGTGTGCTGCTGCTGCTGATCATCTGGAGGAGATACATGTGCTGCTGCTGCTGATCATCTGGAGGAGATACATGTGTGCTGCTGCTGCTGATCATCTGGAGGAGATACATGTGTGCTGCTGCTGATCATCTGGGGGAGATACATGTGTGCTGCTGCTGCTGATCATCTGGGGGAGATACATGTGTGCTGCTGCTGATCATCTGGGGGAGATACATGTGTGCTGCTGCTGCTGATCATCTGGGGGAGATACATGTGTGCTGCTGCTGCTGATCATCTGGGGGAGATACATGTGTGCTGCTGCTGATCATCTGGAGGAGATACATGTGTGCTGCTGCTGCTGATCATCTGGAGGAGATACATGTGTGCTGCTGCTGCTGATCATCTGGAGGAGATACATGTGTGCTGCTGCTGCTGATCATCTGGAGGAGATACATGTGTGCTGCTGCTGCTGCTGATCATCTGGGGGAGATACATGTGTGCTGCTGCTGCTGCTGATCATCTGGGTGAGATACATGTGTGCTGCTGCTGCTGATCATCTGGGGGAGATACATGTGTGCTGCTGCTGCTGCTGATCATCTGGAGGAGATACATGTGTGCTGCTGCTGATCATCTGGGGGAGATACATGTGTGCTGCTGCTGATCATCTGGAGGAGATACATGTGTGCTGCTGCTGATCATCTGGAGGAGATACATGTGTGCTGCTGCTGCTGCTGATCATCATCTGGAGGAGATACATGTGTGCTGCTGCTGCTGCTGATCATCATCTGGGGGAGATACATGTGTGCTGCTGCTGCTGCTGCTGCTGATCATCTGGAGGAGATACATGTGTGCTGCTGCTGCTGATGATGATCATCTGGGGGAGATACATGTGTGCTGCTGCTGCTGATCATCTGGAGGAGATACATGTGTGCTGCTGCTGATCATCTGGAGGAGATACATGTGTGCTGCTGCTGCTGATCATCTGGAGGAGATACATGTGTGCTGCTGCTGCTGATCATCTGGAGGAGATACATGTGTGCTGCTGCTGCTGATCATCTGGAGGAGATACATGTGTGCTGCTGCTGCTGATCATCTGGAGGAGATACATGTGTGCTGCTGCTGCTGCTGATCATCTGGGTGAGATACATGTGTGCTGCTGCTGCTGATCATCTGGGGGAGATACATGTGTGCTGCTGCTGCTGCTGATCATCTGGAGGAGATACATGTGTGCTGCTGCTGATCATCTGGGGGAGATACATGTGTGCTGCTGCTGCTGCTGATCATCTGGAGGAGATACATGTGTGCTGCTGCTGATCATCTGGGGGAGATACATGTGTGCTGCTGATCATCTGGGGGAGATACATGTGTGCTGCTGCTGATCATCTGGAGGAGATACATGTGTGCTGCTGCTGATCATCTGGAGGAGATACATGTGTGCTGCTGCTGATCATCTGGGGGAGATACATGTGTGCTGCTGCTGCTGATCATCTGGGGGAGATACATGTGTGCTGCTGCTGCTGCTGCTGATCATCTGGAGGAGATACATGTGCTGCTGCTGCTGATCATCTGGAGGAGATACATGTGTGCTGCTGCTGATCATCTGGAGGAGATACATGTGTGCTGCTGCTGCTGCTGATCATCTGGGGGAGATACATGTGTGCTGCTGCTGCTGATCATCTGGGGGAGATACATGTGTGCTGCTGCTGCTGATCATCTGGGGGAGATACATGTGTGCTGCTGCTGCTGCTGATCATCTGGAGGGGATACATGTGTGCTGCTGCTGATCATCTGGAGGAGATACATGTGTGCTGCTGCTGATCATCTGGAGGAGATACATGTGTGCTGCTGCTGCTGCTGATCATCTGGGGGAGATACATGTGTGCTGCTGCTGCTGATCATCTGGGGGAGATACATGTGTGCTGCTGCTGCTGATCATCTGGGGGAGATACATGTGTGCTGCTGCTGCTGCTGATCATCTGGAGGGGATACATGTGTGCTGCTGCTGCTGATCATCTGGAGGAGATACATGTGTGCTGCTGCTGATCATCTGGGGGAGATACATGTGTGCTGCTGCTGATCATCTGGGGGAGATACATGTGTGCTGCTGCTGATCATCTGGGGGAGATACATGTGTGCTGCTGCTGCTGCTGATCATCTGGGGGAGATACATGTGTGCTGCTGCTGATCATCTGGGGGAGATACATGTGTGCTGCTGCTGATCATCTGGAGGAGATACATGTGTGCTGCTGCTGATCATCTGGGGGAGATACATGTGTGCTGCTGCTGATCATCTGGAGGAGATACATGTGTGCTGCTGCTGATCATCTGGGGGAGATACATGTGTGCTGCTGCTGCTGCTGCTGATCATCTGGGGGAGATACATGTGTGCTGCTGCTGCTGATCATCTGGGGGAGATACATGTGTGCTGCTGCTGCTGCTGATCATCTGGGGGAGATACATGTGTGCTGCTGCTGATCATCTGGGGGAGATACATGTGTGCTGCTGCTGCTGATCATCTGGAGGAGATACATGTGTGCTGCTGCTGCTGATCATCTGGGGGAGATACATGTGTGCTGCTGCTGCTGATCATCTGGGGGAGATACATGTGTGCTGCTGCTGCTGCTGATCATCTGGGGGAGATACATGTGTGCTGCTGCTGCTGATCATCTGGAGGAGATACATGTGTGCTGCTGCTGCTGATCATCTGGGGGAGATACATGTGTGCTGCTGCTGCTGATCATCTGGGGGAGATACATGTGTGCTGCTGCTGCTGATCATCTGGGGGAGATACATGTGTGCTGCTGCTGATCATCTGGGGGAGATACATGTGTGCTGCTGCTGCTGATCATCTGGAGGAGATACATGTGTGCTGCTGCTGCTGCTGATCATCTGGGGGAGATACATGTGTGCTGCTGCTGCTGATCATCTGGGGGAGATACATGTGTGCTGCTGCTGATCATCTGGGGGAGATACATGTGTGCTGCTGCTGCTGCTGATGATCTGGAGGAGATACATGTGTGCTGCTGCTGCTGCTGCTGATCATCTGGGGGAGATACATGTGTGCTGCTGCTGATCATCTGGGGGAGATACATGTGTGCTGCTGCTGCTGATCATCTGGGGGAGATACATGTGTGCTGCTGCTGCTGCTGATCATCTGGAGGAGATACATGTGTGCTGCTGCTGATCATCTGGGGGAGATACATGTGTGCTGCTGCTGCTGATCATCTGGAGGAGATACATGTGTGCTGCTGCTGCTGATCATCTGGAGGAGATACATGTGTGCTGCTGCTGCTGATCATCTGGGGGAGATACATGTGTGCTGCTGCTGCTGATCATCTGGGGGAGATACATGTGTGCTGCTGCTGCTGATCATCTGGGGGAGATACATGTGTGCTGCTGCTGATCATCTGGAGGAGATACATGTGTGCTGCTGCTGCTGATCATCTGGGGGAGATACATGTGTGCTGCTGCTGCTGCTGATCATCTGGGGGAGATACATGTGTGCTGCTGCTGCTGATCATCTGGAGGAGATACATGTGTGCTGCTGCTGCTGATCATCTGGAGGAGATACATGTGTGCTGCTGCTGCTGATCATCTGGAGGAGATACATGTGTGCTGCTGCTGCTGATCATCTGGTGGAGATACATGTGTGCTGCTGCTGCTGCTGATCATCTGGGGGAGATACATGTGTGCTGCTGCTGCTGATCATCTGGGGGAGATACATGTGTGCTGCTGCTGATCATCTGGAGGAGATACATGTGTGCTGCTGCTGATCATCTGGGGGAGATACATGTGTGCTGCTGCTGCTGATCATCTGGAGGAGATACATGTGTGCTGCTGCTGCTGCTGATCATCTGGAGGAGATACATGTGTGCTGCTGCTGCTGATCATCTGGGGGAGATACATGTGTGCTGCTGCTGATCATCTGGGGGAGATACATGTGTGCTGCTGCTGCTGATCATCTGGAGGAGATACATGTGTGCTGCTGCTGCTGCTGCTGATCATCTGGGGGAGATACATGTGTGCTGCTGCTGCTGATCATCTGGGGGAGATACATGTGTGCTGCTGCTGCTGATCATCTGGAGGAGATACATGTGTGCTGCTGCTGCTGATCATCTGGAGGAGATACATGTGTGCTGCTGCTGATCATCTGGGGGAGATACATGTGTGCTGCTGCTGCTGATCATCTGGGGGAGATACATGTGTGCTGCTGCTGCTGATCATCTGGGGGAGATACATGTGTGCTGCTGCTGCTGATCATCTGGAGGAGATACATGTGTGCTGCTGCTGATCATCTGGGGGAGATACATGTGTGCTGCTGCTGCTGATCATCTGGAGGAGATACATGTGTGCTGCTGCTGATCATCTGGGGGAGATACATGTGTGCTGCTGCTGCTGCTGATCATCTGGAGGAGATACATGTGTGCTGCTGCTGCTGATCATCTGGGGGAGATACATGTGTGCTGCTGCTGCTGATCATCTGGAGGAGATACATGTGTGCTGCTGCTGATCATCTGGAGGAGATACATGTGTGCTGCTGCTGCTGCTGATCACTATTTATTCTGTTATATTTGGATACAATGTATCACATGGTATATAGTACCCCCCCACTGGCAGGATACATACAGATACATGAATAGGATTGGGGGGGGGGGGGGGTCAGCGAGGCCGATGCTGATCCTGATATAATTGCATTTGGTGTATAATGTACCGGATCTGCAGAAAACACGTGAAGTCGGAACATGAATGCCGAGCATTGTATCCAGAGACGCCTGACTGATCACCGAGGAAGAAGAGGAGTCCTGTCCCTACTACAGCAACACCCAGCCTGTATATACTGTGTATGGGGAGGTAGTCACAGCCCGCCCCCTGTATATCCTGTGTATAGAGAGGTAGTCACAGCCCCGCCCCCTGTATATCCTGTGTATGGGGAGGTAGTCACAGCCCCGCCCCCTGTATATCCTGTGTATAGAGAGGTAGTCACAGCCCCGCCCCCTGTATATCCTGTGTATAGAGAGGTAGTCACAGCCCCGCCCCCTGTATATCCTGTGTATAGAGAGGTAGTCACAGCCCCGCCCCCTGTATATCCTGTGTATAGAGAGGTAGTCACAGCCCCGCCCCCTGTATATCCTGTGTATAGAGAGGTAGTCACAGCCCCGCCCCCTGTATATCCTGTGTATAGAGGGTAGTCACAGCCCCGCCCCCTGTATATCCTGTGTAGAGAGAGGTAGTCACAGCCCCGCCCCCTGTATATCCTGTGTATAGAGAGGTAGTCACAGCCCCGCCCCCTGTATATCCTGTGTATAGAGAGGTAGTCACAGCCCCGCCCCCTGTATATCCTGTGTATAGAGAGGTAGTCACAGCCCCGCCCCCTGTATATCCTGTGTATAGAGAGGTAGTCACAGCCCCGCCCCCTGTATATCCTGTGTATAGAGAGGTAGTCACAGCCCCGCCCCCTGTATATCCTGTGTATAGAGAGGTAGTCACAGCCCCGCCCCCTGTATATCCTGTGTATAAGAAGGATTGGTAAATATTCTGTTCCAATATGGTGTGACTGATTTACTACCCCCCGCACACGCTAGGCTGAGGCTAAATTTGTCCTAATGGTGGATTATGGGAATCTTTGGGTGAATACACAGAACAGGAAGATTAAAATAAAAGTTGCATCTAAAAATAATATTCGTCCGTGGAACGATGGAAAATTTAAAGAACTTAAACCAACAATGTGTGAAAAATCCAAGTATTCACCTAACAGTAGAGACAGCGCCTCCCATAGATACCGCCCCCCCCCCCCATAGATATCTCCCCCCCCCCCCGGGTCGTCACGGACAGGAAGCAGATAGAAGAAGAAAAGGCTCAGAACGGACGTCTCTTCATGTCAGTGAGGAAATTCACGTTTCACGTCCTGTGAGTAAAAGGGAAGTCACCTGATGGCTCCGCCCACTGCTATAAACCGACCAATGGGATCTGCCGTACAGGAGACCGGGAGAGCCGGATGACCACCAACGTATCAGGCCCTCCATCCTATCGCCCCCACATAGCGGACTATCAGATAATTCCGTAATCACCACATAGCGGACTATCAGACCCTCCTGTCACCATCACCACATAGCGGACTATCAGACCCTCCTGTCACCACCACCACCACATAGCAGACTATCAGACCCTCCTGTCACCACCACCACATAGCGGACTATCAGACCCTCCTGTCACCATCACCACCACATAGCGGACTATCAGACCCTCCTGTCACCATCACCACCACATAGCGGACTATCAGACCCTCCTGTCACCATCACCACCACATAGCGGACTATCAGACCCTCCTGTCACCACCACCACATAGCGGACTATCAGACCCTCCTGTCACCATCACCACATAGCGGACTATCAGACCCTCCATCCCGTCACCACATAGCGGACTATCAGACCCTGCTGTCACCATCACCACATAGCGGACTATCAGACCCTGCTGTCACCATCACCACATAGCGGACTATCAGACCCTGCTGTCACCATCACCACATAGCGGACTATCAGACCCTCCTGTCACCACCACATAGCGGACTATCAGACCCTGCTGTCACCATCACCACATAGCGGACTATCAGACCCTCCTGTCACCATCACCACCACATAGCGGACTATCAGACCCTCCTGTCACCATCACCACATAGCGGACTATCAGACCCTCCTGTCACCACCACATAGCGGACTATCAGACCCTGCTGTCACCATCACCACATAGCGGACTATCAGACCCTCCTGTCACCACCACATAGCGGACTATCAGACCCTCCATCCAGTCACCACATAGCGGACTATCAGACCCTCCTGTCACCATCACCACCACATAGCGGACTATCAGACCCTCCTGTCACCACCACATAGCGGACTATCAGACCCTGCTGTCACCATCACCACATAGCGGACTATCAGACCCTCCTGTCACCATCACCACATAGAGGACTATCAGACCCTCCTGTCACCATCACCACCACATAGCGGACTATCAGACCCTCCTGTCACCATCACCACCACATAGCGGACTATCAGACCCTCCTGTCACCACCACCACATAGCGGACTATCAGACCCTCCTGTCACCATCACCACATAGCGGACTATCAGACCCTCCTGTCACCATCACCACATAGCGGACTATCAGACCCTCCTGTCACCATCACCACATAGCGGACTATCAGACCCTCCTGTCACCATCACCACATAGCGGACTATCAGACCCTCCTGTCACCACCACCACATAGCGGACTATCAGACCCTGCTGTCACCACCACCACATAGCGGACTATCAGACCCTCCATCCAGTCACCACCACCACATAGCGGACTATCAGACCCTCCATCCAGTCACCACATAGCGGACTATCAGACCCTCCATCCTGTCACCATCACCACATAGCGGACTATCAGACCCTGCTGTCATCATCACCACATAGCGGACTATCAGACCCTGCTGTCACCATCACCACATAGCGGACTATCAGACCCTCCATCCAGTCACCACATAGCGGACTATCAGACCCTCCATCCAGACCCCACATAGCGGACTATCAGACCCTCCATCCTGTCACCATCACCACATAGCGGACTATCAGACCCTGCTGTCATCATCACCACATAGCGGACTAACAGACCCTCCATCCAGTCACCACATAGCGGACTATCAGACCCTCCATCCAGTCACCACATAGCGGACTATCAGACCCTCCATCCTGTCACCATCACCACATAGCGGACTATCAGACCCTCCATCCAGTCACCACATAGCAGACTATCAGACCCTCCATCCTGTCACCATCACCACATAGCGGACTATCAGACCCTCCTGTCATCACCACATAGCGGACTATCAGACCCTCCATCCAGTCACCACATAGCGGACTATCAGACCCTCCTGTCACCATCACCACCACATAGCGGACTATCAGACCCTCCTGTCACCATCACCACATAGCGGACTATCAGACCCTCCTGTCACCATCACCACATAGCGGACTATCAGACCCTCCTGTCATCACCACATAGCGGACTATCAGACCCTCCATCCAGTCACCACATAGCGGACTATCAGACCCTCCTGTCACCATCACCACCACATAGCGGACTATCAGACCCTCCTGTCACCATCACCACATAGCGGACTATCAGACCCTCCTGTCACCATCACCACATAGCGGACTATCAGACCCTCCTGTCACCATCACCACATAGCGGACTATCAGACCCTCCTGTCACCATCACCACATAGCGGACTATCAGACCCTCCATCCAGTCACCACATAGCGGACTATCAGACCCTCCATCCTGTCACCATCACCACATAGCGGACTATCAGACCCTCCATCCAGTCACCACATAGCGGACTATCAGACCCTCCATCCAGTCACCACATAGCGGACTATCAGACCCTCCATCCTGTCACCATCACCACATAGCGGACTATCAGACCCTCCTGTCATCACCACATAGCGGACTATCAGACCCTCCTGTCACCACCACATAGCGGACTATCAGACCCTCCTGTCACCACCACATAGCGGACTATCAGACCCTCCATCCAGTCACCACATAGCGGACTATCAGACCCTCCTGTCACCATCACCACCACATAGCGGACTATCAGACCCTCCTGTCACCATCACCACATAGCGGACTATCAGACCCTCCTGTCACCACCACCACATAGCGGACTATCAGACCCTCCTGTCACCATCATCACCACATAGCGGACTATCAGACCCTCCTGTCACCA
Source organism: Dendropsophus ebraccatus (assembly GCF_027789765.1). Classification (NCBI taxonomy): domain Eukaryota; kingdom Metazoa; phylum Chordata; class Amphibia; order Anura; family Hylidae; genus Dendropsophus; species Dendropsophus ebraccatus. The sequence continues at coordinate 14,020 of NW_027209062.1, forward strand.
CCACATAGCGGACTATCAGACCCTCCATCCAGTCACCACATAGCGGACTATCAGACCCTCCATCCAGTCACCACATAGCGGACTATCAGACCCTCCATCCAGTCACCACATAGCGGACTATCAGACCCTCCATCCTGTCACCATCACCACATAGCGGACTATCAGACCCTCCTGTCACCACCACCACCACATAGCGGACTATCAGACCCTCCATCCAGTCACCACATAGCGGACTATCAGACCCTCCATCCAGTCACCACATAGCGGACTATCAGACCCTGCTGTCACCATCACCACATAGCGGACTATCAGACCCTCCTGTCACCACATAGCGGACTATCAGACCCTCCTGTCACCACCACATAGCGGACTATCAGACCCTCCATCCCGTCACCACATAGCGGACTATCAGACCCTCCATCCAGTCACCACATAGCGGACTATCAGACCCTAATGTCACCTCACACGCTCTCCATCAGAGCCCCCCCATCACCATGGCGACGTGTGACTTGGCTCCCATATGTCAGTGTGTTATGGTTGCAGTGTCCTCCCCCATACACAGTCTGCTATATCCTCATCTCCGGCGGAGACATGGTCGGCCGCACATGGGCAGAGACCGCAGGTCACATGACCCCCAGGGATTCACTGAGATTTCCAGACCTCAGATTCCTCCAAGGAGATGAGACAAAGAGAAGAAGCACAAAGGGTTAATGGGGGGGAGGAGTGACATCATCTGTGTCTGCTCACTGTCCTCCACATGAGAGGCCGGGGGTCTGACAATGGGGGGAGGGGGCAGCTACGGCTTTGTGTACAGGGATGGCCGAAGAGGGGGCAGCGGTTATAACAGGGCGACAGCATGGGGTGTGGAGGGGACAGCATGGTGTGGGGGGGGGGGGGGGGGGGGGGGGACAGCGTGGAGTGTGGGGGGGGGGGACAGCGTGGGGTGGGGGGGGGTCAGCGTGGGGTGGGGGGGGGGACAGCATGGGGTGTGGGGGGGGACAGCATGGTGTGTGGGGGGGGACAGCGTGGGGTGTGGGGGGGGGGGTCAGCGTGGAGGGGGGGGTCAGCGTGGGGTGGGGGGGGTCAGCGTGGGGTGGGGGGGGTCAGCGTGGGGTGGGGGGGTCAGCGTGGGGTGGGGGGGTCAGCGTGGGGTGGGGGGGGGGACAAAAGTATGACAGAGTGTAAGAAACAAAAAAAAGTCCAGGGGTGAGAATATAGGGCGGTGTACTCTAGGGGTGTAAAGGTAACAGCGAGGGGTACAGCAGTAGTATGGCGGTTGTGAGGATGCTGCAGTGCAAGGATTACAGAGGGGTGAACACATGGAATACAGTCTCAATGAGATATTACTGGGCTGTAGCTGTCACTATAGGGTGTTGGTGGGGTGTAGCTGTCACCATGGGGGTGTTGGTGGGGTGTAGCTGTCACCACAGGGTGTTGGTGGGGTGTAGCTGTCACTATAGAACGTAGGTGGGCTGTAGCTGTCACTATAGAATGTTGGTGGGCTGTAGCTGTCACTATAGAATATTGGTGGGGTGTAGCTGTCACTATAGAATATTGGTGGGCTGTAGCTGTCACTATAGAATATTGGTGGGCTGTAGCTGTCACCATGGGGTGTAGCTTACTATAGAATGTTGGTGGGGTGTAGCTGTCACTATAGAATGTTGGTGGGGTGTAGCTGTCACTATAGAATGTTGGTGGGGTGTAGCTGTCACTATAGGGTGTTGGTGGGGTGTAGCTGTCACCATGGGGGTGTTGGTGGGGTGTAGCTGTCACCACAGGGTGTTGGTGGGGTGTAGCTGTCACTATAGAACGTAGGTGGGCTGTAGCTGTCACTATAGAATGTTGGTGGGCTGTAGCTGTCACTATAGAATATTGGTGGGGTGTAGCTGTCACTATAGAATATTGGTGGGCTGTAGCTGTCACTATAGAATATTGGTGGGCTGTAGCTGTCACCATGGGGTGTAGCTTACTATAGAATGTTGGTGGGGTGTAGCTGTCACTATAGAATGTTGGTGGGGTGTAGCTGTCACTATAGAATGTTGGTGGGGTGTAGCTGTCACTATAGAATGTTGGTGGGGTGTAGCTGTCACTATAGAATGTTGGTGGGCTGTAGCTGTTACTATAGTATAGAATATTGGTGGGATGTAGCTGTCACCATGGGGTGTAGCTGTTACTATAGAATGTTGGTGGGGTGTAGCTGTTACTATAGAATATTGGTGGGGTGTAGCTGTTACTATAGAATGTTGGTGGGCTGTAGCTGTTACTATAGAATATTGGTGGGGTGTAGCTGTTACTATAGAATGTTGGTGGGGTGTAGCTGTTACTATAGAGTGTTGGTGGGGTGTAGCTGTTACTATAGAATATTGGTGGGGTGTAGCTGTTACTATAGAATGTTGGTGGGCTGTAGCTGTTACTATAGAATATTGGTGGGGTGTAGCTGTCACTATAGAATGTTGGTGGGGTGTAGCTGTTACTATAGAATGTTGGTGGGCTGTAGCTGTTACTATAGTATAGAATATTGGTGGGATGTAGCTGTCACCATGGGGTGTAGCTGTTACTATAGAATGTTGGTGGGGTGTAGCTGTTACTATAGAATATTGGTGGGGTGTAGCTGTTACTATAGAATATTGGTGGGGTGTAGCTGTCACTATAGAATGTTGGTGGGGTGTAGCTGTTACTATAGAATGTTGGTGGGGTGTAGCTGTTACTATAGAATATTGGTGGGGTGTAGCTGTTACTATAGAATATTGGTGGGGTGTAGCTGTTACTATAGAATGTTGGTGGGCTGTAGCTGTTACTATAGAATGTTGGTGGGGTGTAGCTGTTACTATAGAATGTTGGTGGGCTGTAGCTGTCACCATGGGGTGTAGCTTACTATAGAATGTTGGTGGGCTGTAGCTGTTACTATAGAATGTTGGTGGGGTGTAGCTGTTACTATAGAATGTTGGTGGGGTGTAGCTGTTACTATAGAACGTAGGTGGGCTGTAGCTGTCACTATAGAATGTTGGTGGGCTGTAGCTGTTACTATAGAATGTTGGTGGGGTGTAGCTGTTACTATAGAATGTTGGTGGGGTGTAGCTGTTACTATAGAATGTTGGTGGGGTGTAGCTGTTACTATAAAATATTGGTGGGGTGTAGCTGTCACTATAGAACGTAGGTGGGCTGTAGCTGTTACTATAGAATATTGGTGGGCTGTAGCTGTCACTATAGAATATTGGTGGGCTGTAGCTGTCACTATAGAATATTGGTGGGCTGTAGCTGTCACTATAGAATATTGGTGGGCTGTAGCTGTCACCATGGGGTGCAGCTTACTATAGAATATTGGTGGGCTGTAGCTGTCACCATGGGGTGCAGCTTACTATAGAATATTGGTGGGCTGTAGCTGTTACCATAGAGTGTTAGTGGGCTGTAGCTGTTACCATAGAGTGTAGGTGGGCTGTAGCTGTTACCATAGAGTGTTGGCGGGGTGTAGCTGTTACCA
>NW_027209062.1:22500-35370 GCF_027789765.1 Dendropsophus ebraccatus
TAGCAGCATGTGGTGTATAATGTATAGTAACTGTATAACCCTGATAACACAGCAGCTGCTGGATATGTGATATATATGTTACTGTACAGTATAGCAGCATGTGGTATATAATGTATAGTAACTGTACAACCCTGATAAAACAGCAGCTGCTGGATATGTGATATATAAGTTACTGTACAGTATAGCAGCATGTGGTATATAATGTATAGTAACTGTATAACCCTGATAACACAGCAGCAGCTGGATATGTGATATATATATATTACTGTACAGTATAGCAGCATGTGGTATATAATGTATAGTAACTGTATAACCCTGATAACACAGCAGCTGGATATGTGATATATAAGTTACTGTACAATATAACAGCATGTGGTGTATAATGTATAGTAACTGTATAACCCTGATAACACAGCAGCTGGATATGTGATATATATGTTACTGTACAGTATAGCAGCATGTGGTGTATAATGTATAGTAACTGTATAACCCTGATAACACAGCAGCAGCTGGATATGTGATATATAAGTTACTGTACAGTATAGCAGCATGTGGTATATAATGTATAGTAACTGTATAACCCTGATAACACAGCAGCTGGATATGTGATATATAAGTTACTGTACAGTATAGCAGCATGTGGTGTATAATGTATAGTAACTGTATAACCCTGATAACACAGCAGCTGGATATGTGATATATAAGTTACTGTACAGTATAGCAATCAGCATGTGGTGTATAATGTATAGTAACTGTATGACCCTGATAACACAGCAGCTGGATATGTGATATATAAGTTACTGTACAGTATAACAGCATGTGGAGTATAATGTATAGTAACTGTAAAACCCTGATAACACAGCAGCTGGATATGTGATATATAAGTTACTGTACAGTATAGCAGCATGTGGTATATAATGTATAGTAACTGTATAACCCTGATAACACAGCAGCTGGATATGATATATAAGTTACTGTACAGTATAGCAGCATGTGGTGTATAATGTATAGTAACTGTATAACCCTGATAACACAGCAGCTGGATATGTGATATATAAGTTACTGTACGGTATAGCAGCATGTGGTATATAATGTATAGTAACTGTATAACCCTGATAACACAGCAGCAGCTGGATATGTGATATAAGTTACTGTACGGTATAGCAATCAGCATGTGGTGTATAATGTATAGTAACTGTATAACCCTGATAACACAGCAGCAGCTGGATATGTGATATATAAGTTACTGTACAGTATAGCAGCATGTGGTATATAATGTATAGTAACTGTATAACCCTGATAACACAGCAGCTGGATATGATATATAAGTTACTGTACAGTATAGCAGCATGTGGTGTATAATGTATAGTAACTGTATAACCCTGATAACACAGCAGCTGGATATGTGATATATAAGTACTGTACGGTTATAGCAGCATGTGGTATATAATGTATAGTAACTGTATAACCCTGATAACACAGCAGCTGGATATGTGATATATAAGTTACTGTACAGTATAGCAGCATGTGGTATATAATGTATAGTAACTGTATAACCCTGATAACACAGCAGCTGGATATGTGATATATAATCACTGTACAGTATAGCAGCATGTGGTATATAATGTATAGTAACTGTATAACCCTGATAACACAGCAGCTGGATATGTGATATATAATTACTGTACAGTATAGCAGCATGTAGTATATAATGTATAGTAACTGTATAACCCTGATAACACAGCAGCAGCTGGATATGTGATATATAAGTTACTGTACAGTGTAGCAGCATGTGGTGTATAATGTATAGTAACTGTATAACCCTGATAACACAGCAGCAGCTGGATATGTGATATATAAGTTACTGTACAGTGTAGCAGCATGTGGTGTATAATGTATAGTAACTGTATAACCCTGATAACACAGCAGCAGCTGGATATGTGATATATAAGTTACTGTACAGTATAGCAGTATGTAGTATATAAAGTATAGTAACTGTATAACCCTGATAACACAGCAGCTGGATATGTGATATATAAGTTACTGTACAGTATAGCAGCATGTGGTATATAATGTATAGTAACTGTACAACCCGGATAACACAGCAGCTGCTGGATATGTGATATATAAGTTACTGTACAGTATAGCAGCATGTGGTATATAATGTATAGTAACTGTATAACCCTGATAACACAGCAGCAGCGGGATATGTGATATATATATTACTGTACAGTATAGCAGCATGTGGTATATAATGTATAGTAACTGTATAACCCTGATAACACAGCAGCTGGATATGATATATAAGTTACTGTACAGTATAGCAGCATGTGGTGTATAATGTATAGTAACTGTATAACCCTGATAACACAGCAGCAGCTGGATATGTGATATATAAGTTACTGTACAGTATAGCAATCAGCATGTGGTGTATAATGTATAGTAACTGTATAACCCTGATAACACAGCAGCTGGATATGTGATATATAAGTTACTGTACAGTATAGCAGCATGTGGTGTATAATGTATAGTAACTGTATAACCCTGATAACACAGCAGCTGGATATGTGATATATAAGTTACTGTACAGTATAGCAGCATGTGGTGTATAATGTATAGTAACTGTATAACCCTGATAACACAGCAGCAGCTGGATATGTGATATATAAGTTACTGTACAGTATAGCAGCATGTGGTATATAATGTATAGTAACTGTATAACCCTGATAACACAGCAGCAGCTGGATATGTGATATATAAGTTATTGTACAGTACAGCAGCATGTGGTATATAATGTGTAGTAACTGTATAACCCTGATAACACTGCAGCTGGATATGTGATATATAAGTTACTGTACAGTATAGCAGCATGTGGTATATAATGTATAGTAACTGCATAACCCTGATAACACATCAGCTGGATATGTGATATATAAGTTACTGTACAGTATAGCAGCATGTGGTATATAATGTATAGTAACTGTATAACCCTGATAACACAGAAGCTGGATATGTGATATATAAGTTACTGTACAGTATAGCAGCATGTGGTATATAATGTGTAGTAACTGTATAACCCTGATAACACTGCAGCAGCTGGATATGTGATATATAAGTTACTGTACAGTATAGCAGCATGTGGTGTATAATGTATAGTAACTGTATAACCCTGATAACACAGCAGCAGCTGGATATGTTATATATAAGTTACTGTACAGTAAAGCAGCATGTGGGGTATAATGTATAGTAACTGTATAACCCTGATAACACAGCAGCAGCTGGATATGTGATATATAAGTTACTGTACAGTATAGCAATCAGCATGTGGTATATAATGTATAGTAACTGTGTAACCCTGATAACACAGCAGCTGGATATGTGATATATAAGTTACTGTACAGTTATAGCAATCAGCATGTGGTATATAATGTATAGTAACTGTATAACCCTGATAACACAGCAGCTGGATATGTGATATATAAGTTACTGTACAGTATAGCAATCAGCATGTGGTATATAATGTATAGTAACTGTATAACCCTGATAACACAGCAGCTGGATATGTGATATATAAGTTACTGTACAGTATAGCAATCAGCATGTGGTATATAATGTATAGTAACTGTATAACCCTGATAACACAGCAGCTGGATATGTGATATATAAGTTACTGTACAGTATAGCAATCAGCATGTGGTATATAATGTATAGTAACTGTATAACCCTGATAACACAGCAGCAGCTGGATATGTGATTTATAAGTTACTGTACAGTGTAGCAGCATGTGGTATATAATGTATAGTAACTGCATAACCCTGATAACACAGCAGCTGGATATGTGATATATAAGTTACTGTACAGTATAGCAGCATGTGGTGTATAATGTATAGTAACTGTATAACCCTGATAACACAGCAGCAGCTGGATATGTTATATATAAGTTACTGTACAGTAAAGCAGCATGTGGGGTATAATGTATAGTAACTGTATAACCCTGATAACACAGCAGCAGCTGGATATGTGATATATAAGTTACTGTACAGTATAGCAATCAGCATGTGGTATATAATGTATAGTAACTGTATAACCCTGATAACACAGCAGCTGGATATGTGATATATAAGTTACTGTACAGTATAGCAATCAGCATGTGGTATATAATGTATAGTAACTGTATAACCCTGATAACACAGCAGCTGGATATGTGATATATAAGTTACTGTACAGTATAGCAATCAGCATGTGGTATATAATGTATAGTAACTGTATAACCCTGATAACACAGCAGCTGGATATGTGATATATAAGTTACTGTACAGTATAGCAATCAGCATGTGGTATATAATGTATAGTAACTGTATAACCCTGATAACACAGCAGCAGCTGGATATGTGATTTATAAGTTACTGTACAGTGTAGCAGCATGTGGTATATAATGTATAGTAACTGCATAACCCTGATAACACAGCAGCTGGATATGTGATATATAAGTTACTGTACAGTATAGCAGCATGTGGTGTATAATGTATAGTAACTGTATAACCCTGATAACACAGCAGCAGCTGGATATGTGATATATAAGTTACTGTACAGTATAGCAATCAGCATGTGGTATATAATGTATAGTAACTGTATAACCCTGATAACACAGCAGCAGCTGGATATGTGATATATAAGTTACTGTACAGTATAGCAGCATGTGGTATATAATGTATAGTAACTGTATAACCCTGATAACACAGCAGCAGCTGGATATGTGATATATAAGTTACTGTACAGTATAGCAGCATGTAGTAAATAATGTATAGTAACTGTATAACCCTGATAACACAGCAGCAGCTGGATATGTGATATAAGTTACTGTACGGTATAGCAATCAGCATGTGGTGTATAATGTATAGTAACTGTATAACCCTGATAACACAGCAGCAGCTGGATATGTGATATATAAGTTACTGTACAGTATAGCAGCATGTGGTATATAATGTATAGTAACTGTATAACCCTGATAACACAGCAGCTGGATATATGATATATAAGTTACTGTACAGTATAGCAGCATGTGGTGTATAATGTATAGTAACTGTATAACCCTGATAACACAGCAGCTGTATATGTGATATATAAGTTACTGTACAGTATAGTAGCATGTGGTGTATAATGTATAGTAACTGTATAACCCTGATAACACAGCAGCAGCTGGATATGTGATATATAAGTTACTGTACAGTATAGCAATCAGCATGTGGTATATAATGTATAGTAACTGTATAACCCTGATAACACAGCAGCAGCTGGATATGTGATATATAAGTTACTGTACAGTATAGCAGCATGTGGTATATAATGTATAGTAACTGTATAACCCTGATAACACAGCAGCAGCTGGATATGTGATATATAAGTTACTGTACAGTATAGCAGCATGTAGTAAATAATGTATAGTAACTGTATAACCCTGATAACACAGCAGCAGCTGGATATGTGATATAAGTTACTGTACGGTATAGCAATCAGCATGTGGTGTATAATGTATAGTAACTGTATAACCCTGATAACACAGCAGCAGCTGGATATGTGATATATAAGTTACTGTACAGTATAGCAGCATGTGGTATATAATGTATAGTAACTGTATAACCCTGATAACACAGCAGCTGGATATATGATATATAAGTTACTGTACAGTATAGCAGCATGTGGTGTATAATGTATAGTAACTGTATAACCCTGATAACACAGCAGCTGTATATGTGATATATAAGTTACTGTACAGTATAGTAGCATGTGGTGTATAATGTATAGTAACTGTATAACCCTGATAACACAGCAGCTGGATATGTGATATATAAGTTACTGTACAGTATAGCAGCATGTGGTATATAATGTATAGTAACTGTATAACCCTGATAACACAGAAGCTGGATATGTGATATATAAGTTACTGTACAGTATAGCAGCATGTGGTATATAATGTGTAGTAACTGTATAACCCTGATAACACTGCAGCAGCTGGATATGTGATATATAAGTTACTGTACAGTATAGCAGCATGTGGTGTATAATGTATAGTAACTGTATAACCCTGATAACACAGCAGCAGCTGGATATGTTATATATAAGTTACTGTACAGTAAAGCAGCATGTGGGGTATAATGTATAGTAACTGTATAACCCTGATAACACAGCAGCAGCTGGATATGTGATATATAAGTTACTGTACAGTATAGCAATCAGCATGTGGTATATAATGTATAGTAACTGTATAACCCTGATAACACAGCAGCTGGATATGTGATATATAAGTTACTGTACAGTATAGCAATCAGCATGTGGTATATAATGTATAGTAACTGTATAACCCTGATAACACAGCAGCTGGATATGTGATATATAAGTTACTGTACAGTATAGCCAATCAGCATGTGGTATATAATGTATAGTAACTGTATAACCCTGATAACACAGCAGCTGGATATGTGATATATAAGTTACTGTACAGTATAGCAATCAGCATGTGGTATATAATGTATAGTAACTGTATAACCCTGATAACACAGCAGCAGCTGGATATGTGATTTATAAGTTACTGTACAGTGTAGCAGCATGTGGTATATAATGTATAGTAACTGCATAACCCTGATAACACAGCAGCTGGATATGTGATATATAAGTTACTGTACAGTATAGCAGCATGTGGTGTATAATGTATAGTAACTGTATAACCCTGATAACACAGCAGCAGCTGGATATGTGATATATAAGTTACTGTACAGTATAGCAATCAGCATGTGGTATATAATGTATAGTAACTGTATAACCCTGATAACACAGCAGCAGCTGCATATGTGATATATAAGTTACTGTACAGTATAGCAGCATGTGGTATATAATGTATAGTAACTGTATAACCCTGATAACACAGCAGCAGCTGGATATGTGATATATAAGTTACTGTACAGTATAGCAATCAGCATGTGGTATATAATGTATAGTAACTGTATAAACCCTGATAACACAGCAGCAGCTGGATATGTGATATATAGTTACTGTACAGTATAGCAGCATGTAGTATATAATGTATAGTAACTGTATAACCCTGATAACACAGCAGCAGCTGGATATGTGATATATAAGTTACTGTACAGTATAGCAATCAGCATGTGGTGTATAATGTATAGTAACTGTATAACCCTGATAACACAGCAGCTGGATATGTGATATATAAGTTACTGTACAGTATAGCAGCATGTGGTATATAATGTATAGTAACTGTATAACCCTGATAACACAGCAGCTGGATATGTGATATATAAGTTACTGTACAGTATAGCAGCATGTAGTAAATAATGTATAGTAACTGTATAACCCTGATAACACAGCAGCAGCTGGATATGTGATATAAGTTACTGTACGGTATAGCAATCAGCATGTGGTGTATAATGTATAGTAACTGTATAACCCTGATAACACAGCAGCAGCTGGATATGTGATATATAAGTTACTGTACAGTATAGCAGCATGTAGTATATAATGTATAGTAACTGTATAACCCTGATAACACAGCAGCTGGATATGTGATATATAAGTTACTGTACAGTATAGCAGCATGTGGTATATAATGTATAGTAACTGTATAACCCTGATCACACAGCAGCAGCTGGATATGTGATATATAAGTTACTGTACAGTAATAGCATGTGGTGTATAATGTATAGTAACTGTATAACCCTAATAACAACAGCAGCTGGATATGTGATATATAAGTTACTGTACAGTATAGCAGCATGTGGTATATAATGTATAGTAACTGTATACCCTGATAACACAGCAGCTGGATATGTGATATATAAGTTACTGTACAGTATAGCAGCATGTAGTATATAATGTATAGTAACTGTATAACCCTGATAACACAGCAGCAGCTGGATATGTGATATATAAGTTACTGTACAGTATAGCAGCATGTAGTATATAATGTATAGTAACTGTATAACCCTGATAACACATGTGGATATGTGATATATAAGTTACTGTACAGTATAGCAATCAGCATGTGGTGTATAATGTATAGTAACTGTATAACCCTGATAACACAGCAGCTGGATATGTGATATATAAGTTACTGTACAGTATAGCAGCATGTGGTATATAATGTATAGTAACTGTATAACCCTGATAACACAGCAGCTGGATATATGATATATAAGTTACTGTACAGTATAGCAGCATGTGGTGTATAATGTATAGTAACTGTATAACCCTGATAACACAGCAGCTGTATATGTGATATATAAGTTACTGTACAGTATAGTAGCATGTGGTGTATAATGTATAGTAACTGTATAACCCTGATAACACAGCAGCTGGATATGTGATATATAAGTTACTGTACAGTATAGCAGCATGTGGTTATATAATGTATAGTAACTGATACCCTGATAACACAACAGCAGCTGGATATGTGATATATAAGTTACTGTACCGTTACCAGCATGTGGATTATAATGTATAGTAACTGTATAACCCTTGATAACACAGCAGCAGCTGGATATGTGATATATAAGTTACTGTACAGTATAGCAGCGTTGTGGTGTATAATGTATAGTAACTGTATAACCCTGATAACACAGCAGCAGCTGGATATGTGATATATAAGTTACTGTACAGTATATCAGCATGTGGTGTATAATGAATAGTAACTGTATACCCTGATAACACAGCAGCAGCTGGATATGGGATATATAAGTTACTGTGCAGTATAGCAATCAGCATGTGGTGTATAATGTATAGTAACTGTATAACCCTGATAACACAGCAGCAGCTGGATATGTGATATATAAGTTACTGTACAGTATAGCAGCATGTGGTATATAATGTATAGTAACTGTACAACCCTGATAACACAGCAGCAGCTGGATATGTGATATATAAGTTACTGTACGGTTATAGCAGCATGTGGTGTATAATGTATAGTAACTGTATAACCCTGATAACACAGCAGCTGGATATATGATATATAAGTTACTGTACAGTACAGCAGCATGTGGTATATAATGTATAGTAACTGTATAACCTGATAACACAGCAGCAGCTGGATATGTGATATATAAGTTACTGTACAGTATAGCAATCAGCATGTGGTGTATAATGTATAGTAACTGTATAACCCTGATAACACAGCAGCAGCTGGATATGTGATATATAAGTTACTGTACAGTATAGCAGCATGTGTATATAATGTATAGTAACTGTATAACCCTGATAACGCAGCAGCTGGATATGTGATATATAAGTTACTGTACAGTATAGCAGCATGTGGTGTATAATGTATAGTAACTGCATAACCCTGATAACACAGCAGCTGGATATGTGATATATAAGTTACTGTACAGTATAGCAGCATGTGGGTATAATGTATAGTAACTGTATAACCCTGATAACACAGCAGCAGCTGGATATGTGATATATAAGTTACTGTACAGTATAGCAGCATGTGGTGTATAATGTATAGTAACTGATAAACCCTGATAACACAGCAGCTGGATATGTGATATATAAGTTACTGTACAGTATAGCAGCATGTGGTATATAATGTATAGTAACTGTATAACCCTGATAACACAGCAGCAGCTGGATATGTGATATATAAGTTACTGTACAGTATAGCAGCATGTGGTGTATAATGTATAGTAACGGTATAACCCTAATAACACAGCAGCTGGATATGTGATATATAAGTTACTGTACAGTATAGCAATCAGCATGTGGTGTATAATGTATAGTAACTGTTTAACCCTGATAATACAGCAGCAGCTGGATATGTGATATATAAGTTACTGTACAGTATAGCAGCATGTGGTATATAATGTATAGTAACTGTATAACCCTTATAACTCAGCAGCTGGATATGTGATATATAAGTTACTGTACAGTATAGCAGCATGTGTATATAATGTATAGTAACTGTATAACCCTGATAACACAGCAGCTGGATATGTGATATATAAATTACTGTACAGTATAGCAGCATGTGGTATATAATGTATAGTAACTGTATAACCCTGATAACACTGCAGCAGCTGGATATGTGATATATAAGTTACTGTACAGTATAGCAGCATGTGGTGTATAATGTATAGTAACTGTATAACCCTGATAACACAGCAGCAGCTGGATATGTGATATATAATTACTGTACAATATAGCAATCAGCATGTGGTGTATAATGTATAGTAACTGTATAACCCTGATAACACAGCAGCTGGATATGTGATATATAAGTTACTGTACAGTATAGCAGCATGTGGTATATAATGTATAGTAACTGTATAACCCTGATAATACAGCAGCAGCTGGATATGTGATATATAAGTTACTGTACAGTATAGCAGCATGTGGTTATAATGTATAGTAACTGTATAACCCTGATAACACAGCAGCTGGATATGTGATATATAAGTTACTGTACAGTATAGCAGCATGTGGTGTATAATGTATAGTAACTGTATAACCCTGATAACACAGCAGCTGGATATGTGATATATAAGTTACTGTACAGTATAGCAGCATGTGGTATATAATGTATAGTAACTGTATAACCCTGATAACACAGCAGCTGGATATGTGATATATAAGTTACTGTACAGTATAGCAATCAGCATGTGGTGTATAATGTATAGTAACTGTATAACCCTGATAACACAGCAGCAGCTGGATATGTGATATATAAGTTACTGTACAGTATAGCAATCAGCATGTGGTATATAATGATAGTAACTGTATAACCCTGATAACACAGCAGCTGGATATGTGATATATAAGTTACTGTACAGTATAGCAGCATGTGGTATATAATGTATAGTAACTGTATAACCCTGATAACACAGCAGCAGCTGGATAGTGATATATAAGTTACTGTACAGTATAGCAATCAGCATGTGGTATATAATGTATAGTAACTGTATAACCTGATAACATAGCAGCAGCAGCTTGTAGATACAGGATGGAGCTGCAGATCCCCATAATGCAGTAGCGTAGTACAACAGGCTAGAATAGAGAAGCAGGGCTGCTGTCAGAGGTCTGTGTGTCACATGACAGCTATGGGGAAGGGGGTGTGCTCAGCATGGACCAATCAAAAAGTGAGAATCACAGAGCTGTGCAGGAGGACAGTAACAGAAACCTTCTCTATACAGCAGTGGTGTATAGCCATTATGAGTGCAGGCACATTATAGCAGCAGATGTATAGCTGAGTGAGTGCAGGAAAAGTATAGTAAAGTGGATCTGCTAAGATTTGGAAGGGGAGGGAGACTTCCTGGGTCAGAGTACAGTGCTGTAGACCCCGCTATGCAGACCATGCCCCTCCTCTTCTCTGCCTCCCACCCAGTATAGGGAAGCTCTTACAGTAAAGCAATCAGGGCCGGCTGGGACTACAAAGCAACCCTACCAGCCCACAACAATACTACGCCTGGTTCTCGATATTTCGTGCCCTCATAGGGTTTGAGTAATCAGCAGCTGGGCCTTACGAACGATCACGCATTGTTTATAGAAACATAGAAGATTGTCGGCAGAAAAAAAGACACTGGGTCCATCTAGTCGGCCCTTTTAGTATTTGTCTTTCTATATCTTAGGAATATATATGTCTATCCCAGGCGTGTTTAAATTCGTTATTGTAGATTTACCAACCACCTCTGCTGGAGTTTGTTCCAGGATCTACTACTCTTTCAGTAAAAATAAATTTCTCACGTTGCTTCTGATCTTTAACCCAACTAACCGCTCACTGTCTCCTCTTGTTCTTACTCAGTTTTTTACTAAAAACACTTCCCTCCTGAATATATATATACAGCCCAGCGATACCATTAATTTATATATACCCCAGCATACCATTATATATAATATTATATTATATATATATATTATATATATATAATATATATATATATACACCCCCAGCATAAGATTTGCTTTCCCACCCCTGGTTGCACTGGTGACTCTTTTAAGGCTGTCGATATCACTACCCCTAAATCCTTCTCTTCTGAAGTCTTATCCTACACAGTACTGCCGATGTGATACTCGGTAGAGGATTCCTCCTCCCTAAGTGCATTGTATTCATTTGGAAACATTGAACTTCAATTTCGACTGTTTGGACACTTATCTAGCAAAGCTAATCGTTTTCCATACAGGGGCGGGCTGGGCCGGGGGTCAGGGGGGCTGGTCTTCCCCCAGTACATTATAGGGCCGCCGCCCCGTGACTCTCTGACAGCTTGTTTACAGACTCAGGGTCCTGCTGTGGCCGCTTACCGAACCAGCCCTCTCCTGTTTTATCACCTGAAGAGGGCTGCTGGTGGCCGATGAAGCCCCACCCCCCTGACGGCAAGCCCCGCCCCCTGTACGAACTATAAACCTATGGGGCGTATAGTGCTCTGCAATCAGGGTTTTGGCTGCGGCGGTGTTCTCTTCCTCCGCCCTAGAGGTCGCTCTCCTCCCGCTGTCACTCCTGCCTCATAGCTATGGAGCCTGAATACAGAAAAGATGGCGTTCGCAGGAAGCAAGGTCCCTATACAAGAGCAGGCCTACACAGCAGGACATAAGGCAGGGGGAGGGATCCTTGTCTCTCCAGCTCCTGCAAAACTACAACTCCCATCATGTCTGGACAGCCATTAGCTGTTCATACATGATGGGAGTGTATGTTTGCAAGAGCTTGAGAGCCAAGGTTCCCTACCACTGACAAGAGGATACATATTAACAAGTATAGACCCACACAGTAGACATAATTACAGCAGTACATACAGGTATATATATATAATAATCTACAGGAGTAATAGCGGATGACATATAACAGGAGGAGACCCACACAGGAGACATATATAC